>NC_050193.1:2315117-2332617 GCF_008315115.2 Sander lucioperca | reverse complement strand
ACGACAAAGATGTTAGGGAGCTGGCTCGATCCTCCCTGTTCCTGCACCTAAGAAGACGCAAGGTCCCATTGGCCAGGGATTCGGATCCCCACTTCCTAGAATTCAAAAGAAAAAACAGTGGAGAACTTGATCGGACTGGCCAGATCTGAATGACCTCTGTATCTGAAAAGGAGTGTCACTGGAGTGGGTGGGTCTGACTCTGGGACTGTGATCGTCTCAGAGTATATTATAACTGACCCTCTCACCTTCGTCAAGGCAACAGCCACATATGGTGGTCACAGTCACCTGCTAACACCTGCAGGTGCCCGGCGAACTCTTATGGATTTACACCAACATCAACAACAACAACACTGGACCGGACTGAATCTCCAGGGGAAACTTGCATGTCTTCCTTTTGCTGATCACTCTGTGTCTCACTCAGTCCTCAAGAACACTGCACTCAATGAGGACATTTTCACATTCACAGTACAAGGCAGATTACAAGTCCTCCCTACCAGACTCAACCTCTCTATCTGGTTTCCCTCATGGCCTGCATCACACCTCAGAATAGATCACTGAAACACTGTCACACATCCTAAATGGCTGCTATGCCTACAAAGGAATGTACATAGCACGTCATGACAGAATAGTAGACCTCATAGTGAACGACATCTCAAACCATTTCCCTCTCTCAGTAAGAATGTACAAACATTCTCAGGTAAAACCATCCATGTTTCAGCCCTGCAGTAGTACCTCTAGTACTTTCTTACACCAGATGTTGTTATTATCAATGAGGAGTCCAGTGAGGTGCACATTTTGGAGGTAGGCTGCAGCGTTGATTCCAGCATGGGGGAGTCTTTCTACACCAAGGTAGTTAAATACCAACCACTCCTAAACACCATCTCAGAGCTGGGCTAAAGGTGCACACTACTAGTTTTCATATTTGGTAGCCTAGGAAACACACACAGGTTGGTAGTAAGAGGGCAGCAAGAACTTGGGATGGCCAAAAAGAGGCTAAACAACTCGCTAAGTACTGTGCCATATCTGCTATTACTGGCAGCCGCCACATATGGCGGAGACGCTGCTACTTATACCCTTAAGAAGTGAGTATTGTGCTACTTATACCCTTTAGAACTGAGTATTGTGCTACTTATATCATTAAGAAGTGAGTATTATGCTACTTATATCCTTAAGAAGTGAGTATTGTGCTACTTATACCCTTTAGAACTGAGTATTATGCTACTTATATCCTTAAGAAGTGAGTATTATGCTACTTATATCCTTAAGAAGTGAGTATTGTGCTACTTATACCCTTTATAACTGAGTATTGTGCTACTTATATCCTTAAGAAGTGAGTATTATGCTACTTATATCCTTAAGAAGTGAGTATTATGCTACTTATGTCCTTAAGAAGTGAGTATTGTGCTACTTATACCCTTTAGAACTGAGTATTGTGCTACTTATATCCTTAAGAAGTGAGTATTGTGCTACTTATACCCTTTAGAACTGAGTATTATGCTACTTATATCCTTAAGAAGTGAGTATTATGCTACTTATACCCTTTAGAACTGAGTATTGTGCTACTTATATCCTTAAGAAGTGAGTATTATGCTACTTATATCCTTAAGAAGTGAGTATTGTGCTACTTATATCTTTAAGAAGTGAGTATTGTGCTACTTATACCCTTTAGAACTGAGTATTATGCTACTTATATCCTTAAGAAGTGAGTATTATGCTACTTATATCCTTAAGAAGTGAGTATTGTGCTACTTATACCCTTTAGAACTGAGTATTGTGCTACTTATACCCTTTAGAACTGAGTATTGTGCTACTTATATCCTTAAGAAGTGAGTATTATGCTACTTATACCCTTTAGAACTGAGTATTGTGCTACTTATACCCTTTAGAACTGAGTATTGTGCTACTTATACCCTTTAGAACTGAGTATTGTGCTACTTATATCCTTAAGAAGTGAGTATTATGCTACTTATATGCTTAAGAAGTGAGGATTATGCTACTTATATCCTTAAGAAGTGAGTATTGTGCTACTTATACCCTTTAGAACTGAGTATTGTGCTACTTATATCCTTAAGAACTGAGTATTATGCTACTTATACCCTTTAGAACTGAGTATTGTGCTACTTATATCCTTAAGAAGTGAGTATTATGCTACTTATATCCTTAAGAAGTGAGTATTGTGCTACTTATATCCTTAAGAAGTGAGTATAACGCTACTTATATCCTTAAGAAGTGAGTATTATGCTACTTATACCCTTAAGAAGTGAGTATTATGCTACTTATACCCTTTAGAACTGAGTATTGTGCTACTTATAGCCTTTAGAACTGAGTATTGTGCTACTTATACCCGTTAGAACTGAGTATTGTGCTACTTATATCCTTAAGAAGTGAGTATTATGCTACTTATATCCTTAAGAAGTGAGTATTATGCTACTTATATCCTTAAGAAGTGAGTATTGTGCTACTTATACCCTTTATAACTGAGTATTGTGCTACTTATATCCTTAAGAAGTGAGTATTATGCTACTTATATCCTTAAGAAGTGAGTATTATGCTACTTATGTCCTTAAGAAGTGAGTATTGTGCTACTTATACCCTTTAGAACTGAGTATTGTGCTACTTATATCCTTAAGAAGTGAGTATTGTGCTACTTATACCCTTTAGAACTGAGTATTATGCTACTTATATCCTTAAGAAGTGAGTATTATGCTACTTATACCCTTTAGAACTGAGTATTGTGCTACTTATATCCTTAAGAAGTGAGTATTATGCTACTTATATCCTTAAGAAGTGAGTATTGTGCTACTTATATCTTTAAGAAGTGAGTATTGTGCTACTTATACCCTTTAGAACTGAGTATTATGCTACTTATATCCTTAAGAAGTGAGTATTATGCTACTTATATCCTTAAGAAGTGAGTATTGTGCTACTTATACCCTTTAGAACTGAGTATTGTGCTACTTATACCCTTTAGAACTGAGTATTGTGCTACTTATATCCTTAAGAAGTGAGTATTATGCTACTTATACCCTTTAGAACTGAGTATTGTGCTACTTATACCCTTTAGAACTGAGTATTGTGCTACTTATACCCTTTAGAACTGAGTATTGTGCTACTTATATCCTTAAGAAGTGAGTATTATGCTACTTATATGCTTAAGAAGTGAGGATTATGCTACTTATATCCTTAAGAAGTGAGTATTGTGCTACTTATACCCTTTAGAACTGAGTATTGTGCTACTTATATCCTTAAGAACTGAGTATTATGCTACTTATACCCTTTAGAACTGAGTATTGTGCTACTTATATCCTTAAGAAGTGAGTATTATGCTACTTATATCCTTAAGAAGTGAGTATTGTGCTACTTATATCCTTAAGAAGTGAGTATAACGCTACTTATATCCTTAAGAAGTGAGTATTATGCTACTTATACCCTTAAGAAGTGAGTATTATGCTACTTATACCCTTTAGAACTGAGTATTGTGCTACTTATAGCCTTTAGAACTGAGTATTGTGCTACTTATACCCGTTAGAACTGAGTATTGTGCTACTTATATCCTTAAGAAGTGAGTATTATGCTACTTATATCCTTAAGAAGTGAGTATTATGCTACTTATATCCTTAAGAAGTGAGTATTGTGCTACTTATACCCTTTATAACTGAGTATTGTGCTACTTATATCCTTAAGAAGTGAGTATTATGCTACTTATATCCTTAAGAAGTGAGTATTATGCTACTTATGTCCTTAAGAAGTGAGTATTGTGCTACTTATACCCTTTAGAACTGAGTATTGTGCTACTTATATCCTTAAGAAGTGAGTATTGTGCTACTTATACCCTTAAGAAGTGAGTATTATGCTACTTATATCCTTAAGAAGTGAGTATTGTGCTACTTATACCCTTTAGAACTGAGTATTGTGCTACTTATATCCTTAAGAAGTGAGTATTATGCTAATTATATCCTTAAGGAGTGAGTATTGTGCTACGTATATCCTTAAGAAGTGAGTATTGTGCTACTTATATCCTTAAGAAGTGAGTATTGTGCTACTTATATCCTTAAGAAGTGAGTATTGTGCTACTTATACCCTTTAGAACTGAGTATTGTGCTACTTATATCCTTAAGAAGTGAGTATTGTGCTACTTATGTCCTTAAGAAGTGAGTATTGTGCTACTTATATCCTTAAGAAGTGAGTATTGTGCTACTTATATCCTTAAGAAGTGAGTATTATGCTACTTATATCCTTAAGAAGTGAGTATTGTGCTACTTATATCCTTAAGAAGTGAGTATTATGCTACTTATATCCTTAAGAAGTGAGTATTGTGCTACTTATATCCTTAAGAAGTGAGTATTATGCTACTTATATCCTTAAGAAGTGAGTATTGTGCTACTTATACCCTTTAGAACTGAGTATTGTGCTACTTATATCCTTAAGAAGTGAGTATTATGCTAATTATATCCTTAAGGAGTGAGTATTGTGCTACGTATATCCTTAAGAAGTGAGTATTGTGCTACTTATATCCTTAAGAAGTGAGTATTGTGCTACTTATGTCCTTAAGAAGTGAGTATTGTGCTGCTTATATCCTTTAGAACTGAGTATTGTGCTACTTATATCCTTAAGAAGTGAGTATTGTGCTACTTATATCCTTAAGAAGTGAGTATTGTGCTACTTATGTCCTTAAGAAGTGAGTATTGTGCTACTTATACCCTTTAGAACTGAGTATTATGCTACTTATATCTTTAAGAAGTGAGTATTATGCTACTTATACCCTTTAGAACTGAGTATTGTGCTACTTATATCCTTAAGAAGTGAGTATTATGCTACTTATACCCTTAATAAGTGAGTATTGTGCTACTTATACCCTTAAGAAGTGAGTATTATGCTACTTATATCTTTAAGAAGTGAGTATTATGCTACTTATACCCTTTAGAACTGAGTATTGTGCTACTTATATCCTTAAGAAGTGAGTATTATGCTACTTATACCCTTAATAAGTGAGTATTGTGCTACTTATACCCTTAAGAAGTGAGTATTGTGCTACTAATACCCTTATGAAGTGAGTATTATGCTACTTATACCCTTTAGAACTGAGAATTGTGCTACTTATGTCCTTAAGAAGTGAGTATTGTGCTACTTATGTCCTTAAGAAGTGAGTATTGTGCTACTTATATCCTTAAGAAGTGAGTATTGTGCTACTTATATCCTTAAGAAGTGAGTATTGTGCTACTTCTGTCCTTAAGAAGTGAGTATTGTGCTACTTATATCCTTAAGAAGTGAGTATTGTGCTACTTATGTCCTTAAGAAGTGAGTATTATGCTACTTATATCCTTAAGAAGTGAGTATTATGCTACTTATACCCTTTAGAACTGAGAATTGTGCTACTTATGTCCTTAAGAAGTGAGTATTGTGCTACTTATATCCTTAAGAAGTGAGTATTGTGCTACTTATATCCTTAAGAAGTGAGTATTATGCTACTTATATCCTTAAGAAGTGAGTATTATGCTACATATCCTTAAGAAGTGAGTATTATGCTACATATCCTTAAGAAGTGAGTATTGTGCTACTTATACCCTTTAGAACTGAGTATTGTGCTACTTATATCCTTAAGAAGTGAGTATTGTGCTACTTATATCCTTAAGAAGTGAGTATTATGCTACTAGTACCCTTAAGAAGTGAGTATTATGCTACTTATATCCTTAAGAAGTGAGTATTATGCTACTTATATCCTTAAGAAGTGAGTATTATGCTACTAGTACCCTTAAGAAGTGAGTATTATGCTACTAGTACCCTTAAGAAGTGAGTATTATGCTTGTTAAGTGATATAGTGAAGACCTGCTGCGTGTCACTGGTCCATGAGTTTGTGTATGTATTGTATTGCATCTGTATTATTTGTGTCCCTGTACTGTTTTTCTTTATGTGGACATAAATAAATGATTAAAATGTGTGTGTATGTTTTTGTGTGTGTCTGTGTGTGTGTGTGTGTGTGTGTGTGTGTGTGTGTATATGTGTGTGTCTGTGTGTGTCTGTGTGTGTATGTGTGTATATGTGTGTGTCTGTGTCTGTGTGTGTGTGTGTGTGTGTCTGTGTGTGTGTGTGTGTGTATGTGTGTGTGTGTGTGTGTGTGTGTGTGTGTGTGTGTGTGTGTATGTGTATGTAAGAGAAAGTCTCAGGGCTGAAATGCACACTTGTGAACTCCTGTTTAGACCGTTTGTTTAAACCAAATGAGCTGTTATCAGCGGTGTATCAGAGAGTTGTCCCTACATGGTAAACCTCTGTGTCCTCAGCTCCACCTGTCAGAAGGTGTGGCCAATCAGCTTCCTTTAAAATGACTGCTTCTGTCCTGTCAGGCTCAGAGATCAGGGGCTTCCTCCTAAAATGTGTGTGTGTGTGTCTGTGTGTGTGTGTCTCTGTGTGTTTGTGTGTGTGTGTGTGTGTGTGTGTGTGTGTGTGTGTGTGTGTGTGTGTGTGTGTGTGTGTGACTGTGTGTGTGTGTGTGTGTGTGTGTGTGTGTGTGTGACTGTGTGTGTGTGTGTGTGTGTGTGTGTGTGTGTGTGTGTGTGTGTGTGTGTGTGTGTGTGTGTCTGTGTCTGTGTGTGTTTATATGTGTGTGTGTGTGTGTGTGTGTGTGTGTGTCTCTGTGTGTTTGTGTGTGTGTCTCTGTGTGTATGTGTTTGTGTGCACCTATTTTTCTTTCCTCATTTTTCCTAAGTGAGAATTCCACTGCTTGTAAACCTTAGTGAAATGAAGAAGAATATCTGTCTGGTCCACCTGCATTGAATCACCATTCATGTTATTGAACTGTGATTAACATATGTTAAGCCAGATGTACCTGGGCTCACCCTTTTTCCACAACAATAGCTGTAAGCACTTAGTAAAATCACTGTCCAGTTAGCTGGTGGGGTACCATGGTAAGCCAATCAGAGGCAAAGTATGGCGGGTCATGCATTTGCCAACCAATGAAAAGAAACATCTCGGCCAGGATTGTATATATATTCTAGCCTGTTCAAGGTTCTTTTCTACCTTTGGCTTTCGTTGACCACTTTGCAAGGGTTTGGAGGACAACACCTTGAGATTGTTCTACTTGTTTCATTGCTCTTTTCCACTTCATCTACAACAATCTTCCACCTATTTTGTACCTACGGATTCAGGCGCATTTCACCTCTTCCTTTAAAAAAAACTGTGCAGATAAAGTGAGAGGTAAGTTCCAAATTTTTACAAATTCTTCTTGCATGGATAAATCAAGTCAGTCTGTTGGGAAAACTATGTTGTAAAAATACTGATAGCTGAATATCCTTTTATAAAGTCATTCAAGTTATCATGCCTTTCATCACTTACTGTATAAACTATCACTTTACATTGTCTTGTTATAGGTCATATAGTTAATCGTGTTTTTCCCCTTAAATATTTCACAGAAAAATGAGACCAAAAAGGGTTTGCCCTGAAAAGGACGCCTTGCACTTCATTGCTTCTGGGAAAGATAAAGACATATTTCAGAAAAAACTCATCAATGAGGAGAAAGGTATGTTAATACATTACAATATACAATTCTCTTTTCAATACTACATGCAGGCACAAGGTTTTTGGTATTTGGTACTAATCTTCTCATTTGAACTAACAGCAGGAAAGTCATTTTAAGCAGGACAGAATGAGTTATGTGCAATTATATATTAAGCATTTTCACTTTCTGTAAACCCTTAAAGTGACAATGCATATCATCATCATCAGTGCTATAATTGTTGATAGTTTTTGTTGTTCAATGCTGTGACAGTTGCAGTTGTTATGTTTAATGTAATTAATAAATAAATATAATTGACTTATTCAGTTTCATGATCTATTTTTCAGGTCATGGAGTAATCGCCGCCATAAACATTGAGCAGGGAGATTTCTTGCTTGAGTATGTTGGAAGACATATCACTGGCTTGGAAGGAGAGGCCCTGTTCAAAGAGTACTCAGAGAGTTCCTTTCAGGAACAGACTTTCTGGTAAGAACCGTTGAATGAATGTTCTTACTATAATTTAACTGTTTAATAATATTTCTAATCTGTAAAATGTATTTCCTTATTTTTTGTATGCAGTGTTGATGGCAGTAAGACTACAGCAAGACTTGGACGATTCATAAATGATGACCATATAAAGCCAAATAGCAAAATTAAAATAGTAAGTAACAGTCAAAAGTCACTCTGCCAGCATTTTTTTCATTATTTGTTTTAATCACAACATACATATATTGCTGAAACTACTGTTGTATTTTACATTACTAATGTGAAATAGAATAACTGATTATAATTCTGATTTTTGTGCCTGTGCTTATGTGACCAACAGATACTGGATGAACAGAAAAGCCCACATCTGTGTGCATTTGCAATCACAAAAATAAACGCCGGCGAAGAAATTTTGTACGACTACGGAGACCCTAACTGTCCATGGCGACATGTATGTATATTTATATTTTCACATTTTGTTACATGAAACTAATCTCAGGGATTTCATCAAGTAGTAAGGACTTCTTTCATCAACCAATATTGTAAATATGCTTTGCTTTTAAAGGTATTGTTAAAACTCAAAATGTAGAGTGGCCCTGATATGGTGGTGCATAAAATAAGGGTGGGGATGAAAGTAGGTAGAGAGAATGTAAGAATGTAAAGTCCACCCTTGAAGAAAAAGTGTTTACCCCTAACGTTGGCAATAAATATCATAAAATACAATAAACAATAGAAACAGAGAGAAAAGATGTTAGGCATGCCTGCCTGTACACTCAAAGGATTATGGGATTACTAATCTAACCATCAGTCAAGGGTAGTTTTATTTTAAATACAGTCTATGGTACAAGTTTGAATTAATTAATTTCATGTTGTAAATGTCATTTGTTTTAGAATACCACTGGTTCCTCTTGCGACAACAACATGGAAAAAAAGGTAAATATATATGGGGTTTTCTTCTTTTATTTGTATCACTATAGTGTTTTTCCAGTTTTTTATACTTCCTCATGTTTTGTATGTTTCATTTTGTATTTACGTATATAATCTAATAGATTGTTTGCATTTAAGGAATCCCGATGGAAGAAGTCATTTGAAAATCTTGACTGCAAACTGGGCATTATGAAGATTGATGACCTTGTTTTCAACATAAACATGAAGATCGCAAATGGATGCAATGCCGCAGAGATTTTCCCAGGACTTTTTCACAACTGCCTCGTGGCAGTGAAACGAGTTGCCAAGCATATTTCCCAAAAAGAGTTGGAAATGGCTCATTACTTGTGTTCAGACAGTTCAACTTTACAAGCAGAGCATCTTTTGCAACCACTTGCCGTGTTGGAAGACACCTACTTTGCCTATTTCGTCACCCCTCTCTGTGAATACAGTCTGAGCGAACTGATTGAAAACAAGGATTTTCCTGAGAGACAAAGCTTGACTGAGCACTGAAGGCTGGGTATATGCCATGAGTTATTGCTGGGACTTAAGGAACTTCACTCACATGGGATTTTGCATAGAGACCTGAAGCCTGAAAACATTTTGTTTGGTAAGAAACTATGCATGAAACAGCCTGTAATATGCATTTTAATAGTGTTCATGTAATTGTGTGGATGTTGTTGTAATTGATATGTATGATTAAGAAGCATTTTTGACTTATTCTACAGATATGAACAATAAACTGTACATCGCCGACTTTGGAGCAAGCAGAAAATTGGATTTTGCACAAACCACTTTGTTTTCTCAAATGGCTGGATCTTTTTCTTGGTCCAGTTATGAGGATGTTGGAGGCCTAACATACAAGTACAGAAAGGAATCCGATATCCAAGTAAGTTGAGCTTGAAAGTGTTTATTTAAATGTACATTATTATTGTATTTTAGTACATTACTACTATGAGTTTGAATTTCTCAAATATTTTTTGATTCTGTACAGTTTTGCTAGTTAGGTAATGAACAGTGGGTTCCCACAATTAGATTTTTAGTGACTGTGAGTGAACATTATTTTAAATGATCCATTACATTTTAGGTAGCTGGGTGCTTGGTGCATTACATCCTGACCGATGGGCAACATCCCTATCAAACTATGACACCATACTCCAATGATCCAGTTGGGCTATCTCAAAATATCAGAACAGGCAACTTCACTCTTCAATGTGAAGAAAGATGGACGACTCAAACTGATATTATTACCAGAATGCTGAGTAGATCTTTTGAAGAACGTCCCAACATTGGAGAATGCCTTGCGGCTCTCACATGTAAGTGCCAAGAATAACACTCTTCGGTTACATATTTATTTCAAGTTAATATAAAGTTTTATGGATTGGAAAAGTGTTATACTCAAATCACTTCTATGGAAATGATGCATGTTATTCTAATGTATTTACAGGTTTCACACATCAGCCTGATCATACTGGACCCGCAAACATATCTGGCAATGAGAATAGAAATAAAGTAAGTATTCTCAATATTGTGCACTAACATAACATCAAAAAAAATGAACAATGCACAGAGGAAATCTATACCCTATATCTAATTCAAATAGAATATCTTGTATGTCATTGTGGATGAATAAAGGTTTACCATTATGGAATTTCCAGAAATAGTTGTATATTACAAGATTATATCCATATTGCCCACCCCTATTTTCCATTGTATAATATTTGACACCTGCTTGTTTTGACCTACTTTTAAAGGATATCTGGAATACTCAAAGAATTGAAAATACATTAAAATGGTGATAAATAGAATGAGGCATTGCAGCACCATTAACACACCAAGTGCTTGATTTGAGTCATTTTTTGACATGCGTTCAGCATGTCAAAAAATGACTCAAATCAAGCACTTGGTGTGTTAATTGCTGCACTGTTTTTCTTCTTTTTTTGTTACAGGACAGAACCCCTACAGCAAATTGCTGTCCCCAAACACCAGATGAAATGGATGATGAGGAAGAAGATGAAGAAGAAGAACAAGCAGAAGAAGAATCATCTCCCACTGAAGAGGAATCATCTTTGTGTGAAATGGTAATTAGGGTTTTATTACATAACCACAGGTGGTGAAAAATGCATACGATAACTGTAAGCAAAAAGTACTTAAGGTAGAAATATATTTCACTTTTATGTGCAAATTAATAACCAGGTTATGTTTCTTTATTTCAGACCACTAAGCAAGAACATTCCCTTTACCTGGACATGTCAGATGATGATGATGAAGAAGAAGAAGATGAACAACAAGCAGAAGCTGAATCATCTCCCACTGAAGAGGAATCATCTTTGTGTGAAATGGTAATTAGGGTTTTATTACATAACCGAAGGTGGTGAAAAATGCATACGATAACTGTAAGCAAAAGTACTACTCTACTAAGGTAGAAATGTATTTCACTTTTATTTGCAAATTAATAATTAGGTTGTGTTTCTTTATTTCAGACCACTGAGCATCAACATTCCCTTTCCCTGGACATGTCAGATGATGAAAAAGAAGAAAAACAGGCAGAAGTAGCAGCAGAAAAGGAAATAATCCAAGGAAAACCACCTTCAAAAATGGCAATGACAGACAATATCAAAGTGAAAATGTCCTCAAACTCAGAACATCAGAGAATCTATGACAAGAAGAACTACTGCCTTTACTGTGAGAAGCCTTATGCTAAAATCACAAGACATCTGAAGCAGAAGCATTCTGCCAAAATTGAAGTGGCTAAGGCAATTTCAATGAAAAAAGGAACACACAAGCAAAATCTTGCTTTCAGCCAAATAAGAAACATGGGAAACTACCACCATAACTGTTCTGTCCTGTCCTCTGGGAAAGGACAAATCATACCAAAAAGACAAGCAACCTTTCCATCAACAGCAACAGACTATCTGCCTTGCAAGTTTTGCTTTGCTATGTATGTCAAAACAGACCTCTGGAGGCATCAAAAGCGTTGCAAACAACAAGTCAACAAGGATGGACCAGTAAAAAGAAGGGTTCAGGCAAGTTGTTCCTTGATGCTGCCCACGGACAATACATTTTCCAGTGGACTTAAGAAAGTTCTTGAAGACATGACATACGACACTGTAGCTCAAGTAGTGAAGTCTGACATGCTTATCACTTCACTGGGAGAGAGAATGTTCCTCAAAAATGGAGAGGTTGGACGACATCAGGCAGACATCAGGAATAAGATGAGAGAACTGGCAAGGCTTCTTATTGTGGCAAGGAAAATCGACAAAGACATTGTCTTTTTGAAGGATTTGATCAACCCAGGGAAGTTCAACACAGTACTTGAGGCTGTAAAACAGATGACTGGGTTTGATCACTCAACAAACCGATTCTTAGTTCCCTCAACTGCACTCAAATTGCGCCATTCCCTTGTGAAGGTGTCATATATTTTGCAAGGAGAAGCTCTACGTCAAGAGGACATTGTCTTAAAGGGAAGAGCAGAGCAATTCCTTAAATTAATCGAACTGGAATGGACAACACATGTGTCATCCAATGCACTGAAAACACTGTATCAAAAAAAATGGAACAGCCCCCAAATCCTGCCTCTATCAGAGGACATCAAGAAGCTCCAGGATCATTTAAAACACCTTGAAAAAGTCAACAAAAAAGCTCTCTTTGACAAACCTGAAAAAAACTCATGGAGTGAGCTGTCTAAAGTCACACTGACACAGCTGATTTTATTCAATCGTCGCCGTGAAGGAGAAGTTTCTAGAATGGAAGTCAACACATATCTGCAGAGAAACAAACAGAGTATGCAGGATGACATTCTGGAGAGTCTGTCACCTGTTGAAAAAAAGTTATGTCAGAAACTCACCAGGGTAGAGGTACGGGGCAAAAGGGGCCGTAAAGTACCAGTGCTGTTCCCAACAAATGTAAAAGAGTCTGTGGAACTCCTGATTAAAACCAGGGAAGAGGTTGGGATTCCCCCAAACAATCCCTACATTTTTGCCCGTCCGTGTTATGGATCACAGGAGAACATTCGAGGATGTGACAGTTTAAAGCATTATGCAAAAGCCTGTGGAGCCAAAGAACCAGAAAACATCACATCCACAAAATTAAGAAAACATGTTGCCAAAGATTCACAGCTCCTTAACCTGCAAACGAATGAACTAGACCAGCTGGCAAGTTTCATGGGACATAATATCGAGGTCCACAGGGAGTTTTACAGACTCCCTGAAGAAACCCTCCAAATGGCAAAAGTGAGCAAACTTCTATTTGCCCTGCAAGATGGAATAGGCAAATTCAAAGGAAAATCTCTGGAAGAAATAACACCCAACATCAACTGTAAGTAAATGATTTAAAGAATCCCTCTACTTGTTTTTAAATACTTTAACTTATAATGGAGAAAAAAATACCTTTTCGCTTTAAGTATTCATTTTAAACATTGTGTTGCAGCTGAGCAGGACCTGAGCGACTCAGATGCAGAGGAAGTCCAATCTGAGCAGACTGCAACACCAAGTCAAGAAGGTAAGATTTTCTTCTGCATGTAGTGTTTTAATGGCAAGAAAAAAATATGTCCACTAAATGCAGCCTGACTTTCAATTATTCAATCACCTATTGAATGTGTAAACATTGAATTGCATCAATGTGGTTTCAGGAAACTCAGAGGGTGGACATTCAGATCACAGGGCTGCTACCTCAAAGAAGAAAACTGGGGTCATAAAAAACTCGTCAAAAGGGTGAGTTTTTCCAATGAATCTAAACAATATTGTATACATGGAGAACTGTTGACATTTATTGACTAAAATGGTTAGTCATTTCTATTCATCACTTTATTCACTTGCTCTCTTTTGTTTTATGTATAGAGAAACCAAGAAGGCCCTGGTCACAGTCTGAGAGAAAAATTGTGGAACACCATTTCAAGGACTTCCTGAAGGAAATGAAGCTCCCTGGAAAAGTAGACTGTCAAAGATGCTTAAATGAAAATCAGACTCTAAGGGACAATGGAAGAGACTGGAAAACCATAAAATACTTTGTGCACAGCAAAATAGTATATATCAAAAAGAATGTGTGCCAAGGGCGTTAAGACCAAAAAAACTGTTGGAAAAAATGTTGTTGTACTGGATAGTCAGGATCCTGTATTGGAGACTGCACTATTCAGTAGGAAAACACACCTCAACGCACCACAACGTCGAAGTCATCCACAAGCGACAGCAGTCGGTGGGAAAGAGGAAGTCGGCAGCTGCCTTCACTCTCCTACCCATCAGCTCTATAGCCTAGTTTCTATTATATTAATATAGTGTTTTTGAAAAACCAAAGATACATTTTTACATGTAGTAAGCATTTAGCCTCACGCTAATTTATCAAGACTCGAGTAGGGCTCCATCGCCTCCTGCCCTCAGCCTCTCCAACCGTTTCAGTGCCCTGTCAGAATCGGAACTAGTAGCGGCCGATGTGGTTCGCCGGGCTCATCCCGCTTCAAAGCCGACTGACCAGCCGTCGTCACAGAAGAGGACCGCTGCCTCACGGCTAAAGCTTGTAAGAGAAGCGGTAGCCAGATGATCCGGTGGCCTACACTGCCTGGATCGGCCCTAATGACAACGTTCCTCAAAAACAATCTCCGCAACCGACCGGTAAGCAATCTTGCTCTTCTTTTCCATGTCCATCTGTAACCGACACTGACTGTTTTGCTCCTGTCACCGGCCATCCACACCCCCCCACCCCTCGTACGCTCTTCCCCCCAACCACAGTAATTATTGGTGACTCCATCACCAGAGATTTAACGTTTCATAATGCTGTCACACACTGCTTTCCTGGAGCCAAAGTTATGCTATTATAATTCTAGACTGCCGGGGAAGTTCCTTCCTTCCTATGACACACTGAGCTGCTCTCTCATCTCTGTTTTCATCTGTTTCCTTTTGTGTGAATCCTTGTCCCAGAAATACATGTTACTAACCTAGTTCCGGGGAGTTTACTCCCCGGAGTCCTTATGTTTTTTCTTCGCAGAGCTACGCTGCAATGTCCGGTCACGTCCTGCTACATCCTGCTGCGTCCACTGCATCCACCCATGCTCTGCTGTGCCAAGTTACATCCCGCAACACCCTCCTGTGCCCTGCTATGACATGAACTACAACGACTACCTTGTAGTCACTGTTCCATTATCTTTATTATGACTGCCACTGTTCATCACACCCCCAACCGGCCCCATCAGACACCGCCTATCTAGAGTCTGGTTCTGCCGAGGTTTCTTCCTAAAAGGGAGTTTTTCCTCACCACTGTCGCAATAGCCACTGCTAATGCTTGCTCTTAAAGGAATTACTGTAATTGTTGGGGCTTTGGAAATTATAACTAGACTTACTCTATCTGTAAAGTGTCTCGAGATAAATCTTGTTATGATTTGATACTATTAAATAAAATTGAATTGAATTGAATTGTTGGTTGTGTGCCTTTTACTTAATTCAAACTCCATTTTACAATGCTGTACTATTTGACAGCCCTCAAAGATACCTTATCTATTCACCAGTTAATGTATAACAGAGATTATAATTATAAGAAGAATTTGCCTGTTACATCACTGCAGATTATTTTTTTTCTGTACATTTCTTATAGTTATATGTCTGACAATCACAATGTACCGTCTTCATAAAGTCCTTGAATTTCATCATTTCAGGACAGGGGAATGTTAGTCTAAATGTTGTATGACAATCTGGCTATTTCACATTAGCAACCCTAAAACTCAAGGTGTAAAGGCCTAACGACCATCATCTGATACTGGTAACCCTCCCCCACACGGATAAGGCCTTTCAATCTCATTTGTAAATGAAGTAGCATGTATGAAAAAGAAATGAGCACAAGGAGTAATATGACAAGTTTGATAGATAAGATTTAGTTAAGTTTCATAAGGTTTTTCTCGTTTGTAAATGTTTAGATAACGTTTTCTTTTTTCAACTATCCTAAAAGATAATCTCAACCAAATAATGATAATAATTCTTGTAACCCTTGACAGCTTCTAAATCCCTGGTTTGTAATTGATATAATACTTTAGAAATGGGGAATCCATCATTCATGAAGTATGAACATTATACTATTAACACATTATAGATAAGCGTATTAAAGAACAAATGAAACATTAATGACTTTGATTAGGAATTACATACTAATGTATAAGTATGTCGGACAGTTGAAAAAAGAAAACTTTATCTTGCAATGGTGTTTGAAGTTTGTGCGCTAAAACAGGTTGTCCCCACTTGGACTCTATTAAATGACAGAAGTCCCCTGTTGACTAGTGTGCTGAGACACTAACACTCCTGCATGAGTCCATACTGTACATTAGTTCAGTAAAAGACAGTATCAGTGTCAGGAGTAATATGACAAGTTTGATAGATAAGATTTAGTTAAGTTTCATAAGGTTTTTCTCATTTGTAAATGTTTAGATAACATTTTCTTTTTCCAACTATCCTACACTTAAAACCTATATTAACACACTCACTAACTTTAAGTACATGTCTAAGTCATTATATGTTCAAATGCATGCGTCAATGGAAATGGTCATCAGTAAGATCATTTCTTTTTTTGTTTTAATCAATCACCCAAGCTGATTTGAGATCAGAAAGGACTAGACCTTTTCAATGTAATTGTTTACACAAGCTACACTACTGTACGGAACAGAAGTAACATGTATGAAAAAGAAATAAGCACAATTCATAATACTGATAAAAAAAAGATAATCTCAACCAAATAATGATAATAATTCTTGTAACCCTTGACAGCTTCTAAATCCCTGCTTTGTAATAGATATAATACTTTAGAAATGGGGAATCCATCATTCATGAAGTATGAACATTATAATATTAACATATTATAGATAAGCGTATTAAAGAACAAATGAAACATTAATAACTTTGATTGGGAATTACATACTAATGTGTAAGTATGTCGGGCAGTTGAAAAAAGGGTTATGGTTAGGGTTAGTCCCCACTTGGACTCTATTAAATGAAAGAAGTCCCCTGTTGACTAGTGTGCTGAGACACTAACACTCCTGCATGAGTCCATACTGTACATTAGTTCAGTAAAAGACAGTATCAGTGTCAGGAGTAATATGACAAGTTTGATAGATAAGATTTAGTTAAGTTTCATAAGGTTTTTCTCATTTGTAAATGTTTAGATAACATTTTCTTTTTCCAACTATCCTACACGTAAAACCTATATTAACACACTCACTAACCGTAAGTACATGTCTAAGTCATTATATGTTTAAATGCATGCGTCAATGGAAATGGTCATCAGTAAGATCATTTATTTTTTTAATCAATCACCCAAGCTGATTTGAGATCAGAAAGGACTAGACCTTTTCAATGTAATTGTTTACACAAGCTACACTACTGTACGGAACAGAAGTAACATGTATGAAAAAGAAATAAGCACAATTCATAATACTGATAAAAAAGATAATCTCAACCAAATAATGATAATAATTCTTGTAACCCTTGACAGCTTCTAAATCAATGATTTGCATTTTAATATAATACTTTAGAAATGGGGAATCCTTCATTCATGAAGTATGAACATTATAATATTAACACATTATAGATAAGCATATTAAAAAACAAATGAAACATTAATGAC
>NC_050193.1:2282617-2305117 GCF_008315115.2 Sander lucioperca | reverse complement strand
CTGCCTAATTCTGCCCTGCATGCATTTGTGGGTGTTTTCCTCTGGACCCTGAGAATATTTCTAATAAATTCTGCATGCAGGGATTCTACGGGGTGTTTATCCCATCTAGTGTAGTCAAGCTTACTGAGTGGACCCCATATCTCACATCCATACAGTGCAATCGGCATGATGACGCTGTCAAATATTTTGCACCAGATCTTAATTGGAATTTGTATTTTATTAAAATTCCTTTTGATGGCATAGAGAGCTCTACGAGCTTTCTCTTTTAGCGCATTCACTGCAAGCTCAAAGCTTCCTGAGGCTCTGAGTTTCAGCCCTAGGTAATCATAACATTGTGAATGCTCTAGGACTGTGTTTCCTAGAGTGAAAAGGTGTCTGGTTGCCTGGGATCTGGCTTTCTTTTGGAATATTACAATCTTGGTTTTTGCCAGATTAACTGTCAGGGCCCAGTTCTGACAGAAGTGCTCTAGCAGGTCCAGGTGCTGCTGTAAGCCTTGTTCGGAGGGTGAGAGCAGCACCAGGTCATCTGCAAAGAGCAGGAATTTAACTTCCGTATTGTTGAGTCCAGGAGCTGTAGATTGTTCCAGTAACACAGCTAACACATTAATATAGATATTGAACAGGGTAGGACTCAAGCTACAGCCCTGTCTCACCCCACGCCCCTGAGTGAAGTATTCTGTTCTGCTGTTATCAATTTTCTCAGCACATTGGTTGTCCATATACATGGATTTGATTATATCATATATTTTACCCCCTACACCGCTTTGTAAAGTTTTATAAAATAATCCATCATGCCAAATTGAGTCAAATGCTTTCCTAAAATCAACAAAACAAGCGAAGATTTTACTTTTGTTTGCTTGAATAAGATGTTTGTTGATTAGGGTGTGTAGGGTGTAGATGTGGTCAGTGGTACGGTGTTTTGGTAAGAAGCCAATCTGACCTTTACTCAGGACATTGTGTTCGGTAAGGAAGGTCTGTAGACGGGCGATTAGAATACAGCAGAACACCTTCCCCAGGTTACTGATCACACAGATGCCTCGGTAGTTATTGGGGTCTAATTTGTCTCCACTCTTAAAGATGGGGGATATAAGCCCCCTGTTCCAGACCTCAGGGAAGCAGCCAGCTTGAAGAACAAGATTGAACAGCTTTAAAAGGGCCTTCTCCAGCTCGGGGGGGCTGTGTTTCAGCATTTCAGTCCTGATGCTGTCAGGTCCACATGCTTATTTTGGTTTTAGTTCATGGAGTGTGTGTGTTAATTCCGCTTGGGTGATTTCATAGTCCAGTGGGTTATGACTGTATTTTATGATTTTTTCAAGGGAGTGTAACTGTTGTGTAATGCCTTGTTGGCCAATTGTAAGGTTATCTGATGGGATTGTGTTGTAAAGGTTTTCAAAGTAGTTCCTCCATGTTTCTCCGTCTTTCAGAGGTGTGTCTTGGTTTTGTTTTGGGTTTAGGTTATTCCATTTTCCCCAAAACTGATTCTGTCTTATTGAGGTTTCAATTTCTTCTATGGTTTCATTATAGTGTGTTTGTTTTTTCTTCTGAATCATATGTTTATATTCTTTGAGTTTGCTGCAGTAGTTTTCTCTAATTTCTGGGTTGTTTGGTTGGCGGTGTTTTTGGTTGGAGATTTTTCGGAGGTTTTTCCTCATTAGTTCACACTCCTTGTCAAACCATTTTTCTTTGTGGGTTGTGTTTTTGGGTTTAGGATTACCCCTCAACAGATTTGCTTTGAGGGCAATCCTGTGATGTAGTTCATTTATTTGATTTACTGCCATAGTTACATCTGCCTGACTTGGTGTGAATCTTGTTACTAAAAAGTTGTTAAGATTAGTAATTTCAACTGAGTTAACTGCATTAGTGAATTCAGACACACTGTCAGATGTCCATTTATAGGACAGATTGAGTTTTACAAGTTTTTTAGTGTCTATAATTTTAATTTCCTGTGTTCTTTTCAGATATACATTTATCTGGCAGTGGTCTGAAAGTGGTAACTGAGGTCTTACAGTGAATGCGTTGATGGAGGAGGGGTCCATGTCAGTAATTGCGTAATCAACTATACTAGACCCAAGAGCTGAGCAGTATGTGAACCGGCCTAATGAGTCCCCTGTCATCCTACCATTCAGAAAGTACAGGCCTAGGCCTCGACACAGATGCTCTAGCTCTTTACCATTTCTGTTAATAACAGAGTCAGGGTTGAGTCTAGATTTCATCTGATTTTCCAAGTTTGGTGATGTAATGAATTTGTTATCTTTCTCACTTATTTCGACTATTTCATTTTCCAAACCTGTTCTAGCATTAAATCCCCACATAGCAGCACGTTGCCCTGAGCCTGGAAATGGCTGCATTCTGAGATAAGGTCATTGAAGAACTCTTCTTTAAAGTACGGTGATTCTGCAGGTGGGGCATACACTGCACAGATGTAGAGGTCATTTTCATGACTTATAACTCCTTTATTCAGCTTTAACCACACTCGAGTGAGTTCTTTCTTTTTGACAGTCAGAGTTAAGACTTTTGGCTCCAAACACCGATGAATGAAGCCCCTGGATATTCCAGGAAGTTATGGAGAATGATCTCGTCATGTATGTTATGTATATTCTTGGTTATGAGTCATTGAAAGAGAAATTAAAAAGAAAGAAATAGTCACAAATGAATACATATGGGTATTCTTTTTTTTTTTTTTTTTTTTTTTTAGCCTAATTTCTTGAAGATGAGGTGGAGCAGTTGCCTAACTTCTCCGATGTCGGTACAGACTGGGTGTTTATTACCTTGGAGTATATCTGAGTAGGTGGTGTGGTGCTGTAGAGCTCCACAGCAGTGGCAGTTGTCCAGCAGAGTGCTCTCCTCATGTGTAAATGTATTTATATGGCAAATATAAAACAAAAGTTAACTAATATTAAACAAAAAGTATATTGTAAAATGTTAAGACAGTAAAATTCAACATTAGATTAGTACAGATATTTAAAACTGGTGTGTGTGTGTGTGTGTGTGTGTCTGTATGTGTGTGTGTGTGTGTGTGTGTGTGTGTGTGTATGTGTGTGCGTGCGTGTGTGTGTGTGTGTGTGCGTGTGTGTGTGTGTGTGTGTGTGTATGTGTGTGTGTGTGTGTGTGTGTGTGTATGTGTGTGTGTGTGTGTATGTGTGTGTGGGTAACAAGTGTCCCTGATGTCCTGGTAGAGTTGGTAGAGAGGTTAGAAAGTGCCCCTTGGTCTCCACCTCCTGCAGGTTGCCGTGTGTCCTCAGTCTCTCCTCTCTGGGGAGCCAGGTTGGTCTGTGGTTGGAGACAGAAGCACCAGCTCATCTGCAAACAGGGCATACATACACATATAAAAGGCAGAGGCTGAGCCGGAGAGGCTGATTCCTGGTGCTGCAGATCCTTCTAATTCTCTCGCCAGGATGTCAATGTGAATGTTAAAGATGGTCGGACTCATGCTTCATCCTCGTCTAACCGGAGTTTCCCGTGACTTTAACCAATCCCATCAGTCCCACGTGTACTCTGAGAGCCACTGACCAAGCGGGAGTGAGAACAGGTTGATCATTTCCTTGTTTCTGTTATGAAGACGAGACGTGTGTGTGACTCGAACATCTCACATGTACCAACAAAATGTACAGCGAAAGACCGTGCACAACATTTCAGACCGTCCTGTCAACCTGTATACATTTTAACATCCATGTAAGCTGTAACGATTTTCCACTCTAAAGTCGCTGAAAGCTGCAGCTGCTGTCGGCTCTCTGCAGTGGGCGGGGCTGCTGCTCTGTTCTCCCCGCGACTGACACGCGCACACACACACACACACACACACACACACACACACACGGTGGATGCAGGAAACACCGGAGATGAGACATACAGGATGACCTAAATTGAGGACAGCTACGTTATTGTAAGTGTAATGATAACTTAAAGTCCAATAAGTACTTTATTAAACCATATGAATGTGTGTCCCAGGCCAGGATAGGAAATGAACTAACAATATCAATATCAACAAGCCACTGACAGTGACATATATGTTCATATTTGATTCATTCAATAAATTATTATTTTGTGTCTTAAATCCACCAGCCATTTTCATATTAAACCAACATCTGCAGCATCCTGAGGCTTTTTGGTTACTAGGAAAACTCAGCCTAGAGTAGTTTTATTCTCCCCAAATTAAGTTTCCTTTTTATTTTTAAAGAACTATACAAAAAAATCAGAACTTCTTTTTGCAACTTTCACTGTCTCCCGCAACTTAATTGCAACAAACATACAAAAGGCATTGCAACTTTTATCGCAATTTTTTATAAAAGCTCCCAGGCCTTTTGGGCCCAACAATCTGACCGCGAAATCCTGAAGGGACTGATTAATGTTGAGCATGTCCCGTGTGTGTGTGTGTGTGTGTGTCTCTTCTGTGTTTCAGGTTTGTTTGTCAGGATGACTTCCTGTGTGTTTTCCCTCTTCTTCCTGCTCTTCCTGTGTTCCTCCATCACTGCCGACGGTCCCACTGGACTCAAAGTGAGAATCACCAACAAAGCGCCAGATATCTGTAAGATCTGTGTTGAGAAGAACACACTGATTCATCACTCTGTAATAAACATAAGATTCTCTATGGCTGAGGAAGTGTTTTGCTGACTTTTTTAGGGCTTTATGAGGCCCAAACTGTAAGAGAGACTAAATGAGACATGCAGTAATGCAGTCAAAGATATTAGACTTTTTCTCTTGAATAAAAGCATGTTAATAAACTAAACATGTCTGGAACGTAGGGAAGTTGAGTTTGACACTGCTGCTTTAGAGCTTTAAATGTTTCACCACATTATAGGAATAACATGCTCTAATTAATTTAAACAAAAAGGAGAACAAATCTAAAATGGCAGCAGCATAGGAAAGATGATAGAGAAGATGAGCAACATTTAGTTTCATGTCTAGAGACATGTGTTCTGTGTTTTCAGTGAACTAGTATTTGTGTTGTGTTTTTGCAGTGAAAGATTATGGTCTGAAGTATTTGAGGGAGCTGGTTAACAGACCTTTTGAGGATATTCCGTGGATAAAGTGCGTCATTAAAAGGTAAAATTACCATATTATTATTATTACTGTTCTATTCTTTGTATTCCCCTTTTTTGAAATTATTTCTTTATTTATATTTTCTCATGTATAGTTTTTTGTATCATTATATTTAGTTTCTTTATTTTTAATGATTGCATATTTATATATTGTGTTTTTTGTCCTCCACAGTTTGACATTGACTCATCTGGACGTGGACCGTGATAATGTCGATGTCAGGTTCCAGGAGGGTTCAGGTCTTCAGTTTGAGTTCAGAAACCTGAGCTTTACTGCAGAAATCAAAAGAGAAATCAATCTTTGCTTTTTTAAAATCTGGCAGTACGTATAAAACTACAGTTCATATTCCATGTGTCAGGAACTCCAACATCATCTTACAAGTTCAAATCGATACATAAAATCATCGAGGTTTAAGAGATGAGGCGCCGAGTTTTCCACTCCTCATTTGCATGAAGTTGAATCCAGGCTGCGTTATATTTGATGTGTTTTCAGAGGAACGACTGTCCTAACAGGAGATGGTGTTGACGTCACCATCGGAGTGAGACTGATCCGAAACCAAGGACGTCTGAGTCTCGAGATACCGCCTGGAGACTCAGGATGTAAGGTCCGAGCTGAGAGTGTCCATTTAAAGGGGTAAAACAACCAATCAGCTGAGTCTTTAGTTCTGGGGATAAACCATATTTCATTGAATGATTGATTGATTAATTGATCAGATATTCTTGTTGTGTTTCAGGTTGCTGAATGCTGTTGGACTGTTCAAGTTTCTGTTCACCACCCCGGTTTGTTCCTCCTTCAGTCTTTAAAGGTTCAGACACACCGACCAGATGGCCGACCGTCGGCAGTAAAGCCAGTGTGACTGATCAGTCTCCCCGAGTTGGTCAAAAAAGTTCCTCAGAACACCGAAGAGACGAGACGTAATACGTCTCCATAACAGCAGGCGGCACTAATTTGGATTGTTGCCCAAAAATGAAAACCGGCAGCTGATTGGACGAACACGTCGCGTGGGTCTGGTTCAATTCAAAGACAGACTGTCATGGCGGCTTGTTGAGAATATGATCTCATATTGGACTAAAATAGTTCACTGAAACGTGTTTCTGAAAACATTTTAAGTGAGAAATAGGCCGGGCAGTTGCTGAATCTGTCTTCATTTCAGATCAGTCAGTTTAAAAGATTTTTGTCAGATTTTGAGAGACTCTAGTCACGCTCATCCTGCTCCTCATTTCCGGGTTAGCACTCTACAATCAGATTGGTCATTGAGTCCAACTGCCCACTTGCTGATTCGACAAGTCAAATTGGCCCAAATGAAGGCCGACAGCTCCTCCGACTGACGACGG
The DNA here is from genome assembly GCF_008315115.2 of Sander lucioperca. Classification (NCBI taxonomy): domain Eukaryota; kingdom Metazoa; phylum Chordata; class Actinopteri; order Perciformes; family Percidae; genus Sander; species Sander lucioperca. The sequence continues at coordinate 2,298,746 of NC_050193.1, read as the reverse complement.
CACAGAACACACCGAACAGACTCGAGTCACCGACCTCGCCAGACTGTCCAACGGCCGATAATCGGCTTTGTGTGTCTTAACAGAACCCAACTGGATAATGAGTCCTGAACCTGCAGGTTTAGGTGCAGACTGTAATAACAACATGTCTGTCTGTCTATCTGTCTGTCTGTCTGCAGTTCTGTCCTGCTATCAGGAGGTTTGCTGTCCCTACAGTAAAGACCATGTTGGCGGACCTCGCCATGACTTTCAGCACAAAGCACAGCATCAACCTCGACTACTCTCTGAGTGGAAACGTCATGGTGACGAAAAACAGCCTTGATGTGCCTTTCACGGTAAGAGACAGACATCTTAAACTCTATCATTCTATTAAACTGTTCACATTAAGAGACATCTTAAACTCTATCATTCTATTAAACTGTTCACATTAAGAGACATCTTAAACTCTATCATTCTATTAAACTGTTCACAGTAAGAGACATCTTAAACTCTATCATTATATTAAACTGTTCACAGTAAGAGACATTACATTACATTACATGTCGTTTAGCTGACCCTTTTATCCAAAGCGACTTACAATTAAGTGCTTTCAACTGTGAAGGTTCAAACTCCAGACAACAAGTAGTAAGTGCAAATACATTAGCTTTAAATAAGCAAAGCTACAAAGAGACATATGAAAGACAGGTTCAAGATTTTTTAAATTTTTTTTTTTTATCCGAGGTGTAGTCGGAAGAGATGTGTTTTTAGCCTTCGGCGGAAGATGTGTAGGCTTTCGGCCATCCTGATATTGATGGGGAGCTCGTTCCACCATTTGGGAGCCAGGACAGTGAACAGTCGGGATTTCGTTGAGTGATTAGTTCTCCCTCGCTGTGAGGGGGCAGCCAGCAGTTTGGCTGATGCAGAACAAAGTGGGCGGGTTGGGGTATATGGTTTGACCATGTCCTGGATGTAAGCGGGTGCTGATCCGTTCGTGGCCCTATATGTCAGTACTAGTGTCTTGAAGCTGATGCGGGCCGCAATTGGTAACCAGTAAAGAGAGCGGAGGAGCGGTGTAGTGTGAGACAACTTGGGGAGGTTGAAGACAAGTCGAGCTGCTGCGTTCTGAATGAGCTGCAGGGGTCGGATGGCACATGCAGGCAGGCCAATCAGGAGGGAGTTACAGTAGTCTAGACGTGAGATGACTAGAGCCTGAACCAGAACCAGAACTTGAGCCGCCTTCTGCGTTAGAAGGGGACGTATCCTTCTGATGTTATGCAGCACGTATCTACATGACCGGGTAGTTGCAGCAATGTTAGCAGTGAAGGAGAGTTGGTCGTCAAGTGTTACACCCAGGTTTCTAGCAGTCTTGGTGAGGACTACCACAGAGTTGTCCATTGATATAGTCAGGTCCTGGGTAGGAGAACCCTTCCCTGGAAGGAAAAGGAGCTCAGTCTTGTCGAGGTTGAGTTTCAGATGGTGTGTAGACATCCAAGAAGAGATGTCAGTCAGACAGGCCGAGATACGTGATGCTACTTGAGTTTCAGACCCAGGAAAGGAGAGAATTAGTTGGGTGTCATCTGCGTAGCTGTGATAAGAAAAGCCGTGCGACTGAATGACAGACCCGAGAGAGTTGGTGTGCAGAGAAAAGAGGAGGGGACCCAGGACTGATCCCTGAGGAACGCCAGTTTTGAGTGTGCAAGGTTCTGAGCTAGATCCTCTCCAGGTTACCCGGTAGATTCGGTCGGCCAGGTAAGATGTGAGCAATGAGAGCGCAGAGCCTGAGACACCCAGATTTCGGAGTGTCGAAATGAGGATCTGGTGGTTCACTGTGTCAAAGGCAGCAGAAAGATCCAGAAGGATGATGATGGAAGAGAGAGAGGTTGTTCTAGCGATGTGAAGCTGCTCAGTGACAGCAAGGAGGGCAGATTCTGTTGAGTGGCCAGCCTTGAAGCCAGACTGGTGGGGATCAAGAAGGTTGTTCTGGTGGAGATAGGTAAAGAGTTGATTATAAATGGCACGCTCAAGAGTTTTAGATAGAAATGGAAGAAGGGAGACGGGTCTGTAGTTATTTACATCAGAGGAGTTGAGTGTTGGTTTTTTGAGCAGTGGGGTCACTCTTGCCTCTTTGAGGGCGTCGGGGAAACAGTCAGTTGACATGGAGATGTTAATGAGATGGGTGAGGAAAGGAAGGAGGTCAGGAGCAATAGATTGGAGAAGGTGAGAAGGGATCCAGGGGGCAGGTGGTTGGGCTGGCAGAGGTAATCAAAGTAAGAATTTGGTTGGGAGATAAAGGGGTGAAAGAGGAAAGAGTACTGGATGTGATGGATGGTAAGGTGATTTTAGAAGGTGTGGTTGAGAATGAAGAGCGTATGTCATCTATCTTTTTTACAAAATAGTTGACAAAGTGGGTTGGTAGGAGGGAGGAGGGAGGAGGTGGACTTGGGGAATCTAGGAGGTTAGAGAAGATGGAAAAAAGTTTTTTGGGGTTCGAGAAAGAGGATTAAATTTTGGTTTGATAAAAAGAGCTTTTGGCTGCAGAAATAGAGGCAGTGAAGGAGAAAAGAAGAGACTGATAGGTAAGCAGATCATCTGGGTGTTTAGATTTCTGCCATTTCCTTTCAGCTGCCCGTATAGTTGATCTTTCAGCACGTACTGAGTCAGACAACCACGGTGCTGGGAGACATCTTAAACTCTATCATTCTATTAAACTGTTCACAGTAAGAGACATCTTAAACTCTATCATTATATTAAACTGTTCACAGTAAGAGACATCTTAAACTCTATCATTATATTAAACTGTTCACAGTAAGAGACATCTTAAACTCTATAAACTGTTCACAGTAAAGGTCCTTGCACACTGAGTTCGAAATAGTCGTCTGCGCTATTCTCCGACATGCACTCACAATCACTGCTGATAGACGGCCTTTCATGCAGCTGCCCCCAAATAGTGGTAGCTATTTTAACCTACGAAAGGCTATCCACTCTAGGTGGGGATGGGTTGGAAGGTTGGTCCTCATCATCTGGTATAGCTGGGAGGACAACCAGCCGGGCCACGGGCCTGGTGTAGATCTTATCCTATAACGCCTACACAGATTTTGCATCCAAAGCTGGAAAGAGCAGATGGATTGATATTGAAATATATACACAAAATGCAAAATGCCTCACATCTCCTTCAACATCAAACACTGCATTCAAAATACCATAAATACATCTCAAAATGAAGCATTTGCATCAAATGGCAAACACTTTTTTCATAATAGTACATTTTTGGATATACCATGTACACACTGTTGTTAGCTCTTTTGTCTTTCATAGGCCTATATCTACATTTACAGTGTTCTAGAGAGAAAGTCATCTGCTGAGAGGGGTTGAAAAGTGCACTGTAAAAAATTTAATGTTACAGTAAAACAGAAAATATTGATTGGACAAAACATCACGTTAGTAAGAGTAGCACAGTGATGTATACAGTAGTATGAAACAAGAACACAAAAGTACAAACATATGCAAACCAAAGGTATCATTTTTAGAAGAAAAATAATATGTGTGTGTGTGTGTGTGTGTGTGTGTGTGTGTGTGTGTGTGTGTGTGTGTGTGTGTGTGTGTGTGTGTGTGTGTTTGTGCGTGCTTGTGTGTCGTGGCGGGGGGGAGGGGGGTAATTGTATGCACAAACAAATTCTGATTGATTTGTAATGCTAAAATAGTCATTAGATAGTTGCATGCAGTATGGACGCCACTGTAAAGCTACTCAAGATGGGCTTCTCTCATTGGTCAACCCGTGATCACATGATGAATAAATGTGGCCCTGATCTCATCAGAGATGGCTCTCCTTCTTCCTCTTCTTGCCTCCTCCTCCTCGTTGTCGTCCCCTGTCTCTCCCTCCTCCTCCTCCTCCTCCTACTTCTCCTCCTCCTCACCCTCCTCCTCCTCCTCGTTGTCGTCCCGTCTCTCCCTCCTCCTCCTCCTCCTCCTCCTCGTTGTTGTCCCCTGTCTCTCCCTCCTCCTCCTCCTCGTTGTCGTCCCCTGTCTCTCCCTCCTCCCCCCCTTGTTCTCTGTCTATTGTTGGCATCCATTGTTCCAAACAGGTAATCTGACCTTTGACCTCTGTATTGGCCTATACTAAAGCAGTGATTGGTTAGTGTTCTGTTATGACATAATGTGTTTGCACATGTGAGGAGTGTGTGTGTGTGTGTGTGTGTGTGTGTGTGTGTGTGTGTGTGTGTGTGTGTGTGCCCTGGTAAATAAGTGAAGCATTTTGATTGGCTGTGTTTGGAAAAGATTAGATGTTAGATTTTTGTGTCTTAGGTAGAGAATTGTGTGTAATGTTTTGAAAAAAGTCTTTTATGCATAGAAAACTGAGTTAAAGGCTGAGAAATAGTTGATGGTTTTGGAGATTTGCTGTGTAGTTTTGCACTTTGAGTGAGAGGTTTAAAAAATAGTGTGCCATGAAAAGATTTTGTGTGTAAGCAGTTGAAAAAAACTGTAACGTATATATGTATATAATTATATCAGCTCTTTAAAGGTGCCAGAGTGGAAAAATGTAGGCAGTCTTGAAATATAACACAGACTCAACCTTGATGACTCGGACTTGGACTCGAACACTGGGGACTTGAGACTCGACTCAGACTCTACAGTTGGTGACTTGACTACAACACTCCCACAATGCAATGTGGGCGTGTTTTCCCGGAGGAGAAGAAGAAGCTGAAACTGAAAATAAAAAATGGAGCGGTTTCTGGAAATGTAAAATGCACCATATGTAATATATAAAACCTTTTCCTGTCCTCCTGAGGGCTCGGTTTGTTTCAGGGACGTATTAGAAGTATTTTAGTTTGGGTTTGTTATGATGCCAATTGATCCAGACATGATCCAGATGTCCTCTGTTGGAGTTGGCATGTAGGTGTCCTTAAGTTAAGCCAGATCTGGTCACAGGTCTCCCTCACAATCTTCCCTACACTGCTGATGCCCAACCTAAAACTGCTGGCCATGGTAGTGAATGAGTCCCCCGGGCTCAGATACCTAAAATTATACAAAATATAATTAGGCTATAGCACAAAATAAGAATGTTTTCTGACACTCTGTGTGTGTGTGTGTGTGTGTGTGTGTGTGTGTGTGTGTGTGTGTGTGTGTGTGTGTGTGTGTGTGCGCGTGTGTGTGTGTGTGTGCCTCTGTTCAGGATCAATTGCTTGGTGGAAATTGGTGTTCTTCTTTTTTATATGTGGCTCCAGTATCACTGACATCCTGAAGTGAACTTTAAGTTGATCGGGATAATCCTGCAGCTCCTTGATCAGGAGGTGGAACTCTCCCTGCTCTCTGGATTGGATGTATCCAGTATTTTCTTTTCCTCTTTTCGAGCAGAGAAAAGACAACACAATCATCCTCACTGCTTGAAGAATCCATTTTGTAATGGGATTAATGGATTAATTAATCAGACTCAGTGTGCAAGGTTTCTGTGTAAAATGTGTCTTTCACTTGAGTATTTCCATACTCTGCTACTTTCTTGTCTGTGTTTCAGGGTGTGGTGTATTACGGTAACCACAGTGACCACGGTGACCACGGTAACCACGATGACCACGGTCACCACGATGACCACAGTCACCACGGTGACCACGGTGACACAAGCCCAGCTGTAGAGCCGGTGTTCACAGATAAAGATAATAACCAGATGGCTTACGTGGGCGTCTCTGAAGACCTGTTTAAAAGCGCCGGCCAGGCGCTCTACGACCACGAGCCTTTTGAACTGACCGTTCCACAGGTGAGAATAGCTGAGAAACACCTGACACCTCCTTAAAGGGTAACTTTGTGTCTAAGTGACTGTCAGTATGAAGGGAGAACGCTGCAGGCAGCAACGGTGAAACAACTGTATCGATCAATGAGATAGACAGACCAGTTAGTGATATATTGGAGAAGAAAGATGCTCCTCCTCCTCTCACCACCTCCTCTGTTCTGCCCTAACAGGTTAATTTTTTTATTAATTTTTTTCTGAAAAAGTTGGGATTGCCTAAGGTGAGCAGAAACACCACAAACCGTTTCCATAACAAAGTATGAATATGTTTCAGTTGGTCTCCAATAATAAATATTTGAACACATTGTTTTGTGTCTCTTCATGATGCTGTCTTTAAAACAAATGAAGGGTCCTGTTAAAGTTCAGCTCACTGAGGAGCCAGTCATCAAAATCAACAAGGAGGGAATCTCTGTCAACGTGAAGGCCATCGCCCAATCTCAATCAGTCAATCCGCCTAAGAATCTGTCCGTGGTAAGCACACAACCAGTATCAGTATCAGAGTATATATATATATATATATATATATATATATATATATATATATATATATATATATATACACACACACTGTATATATATATAGTTGCCTGTACATCCATCAGGAGCTGCTGACTCATCTTTCAGACCACTGTTTCTGTCCGCTACATTTGTGATGTTCCTCAGACGTCACAAATGTAGCGGTGGTTGGTGGAAAAGATGAACAGTTCAAGATCAATCACACATTCTAGTCCGATGTGTATTAAAGGACAATTCCGGCGCAAAACAAACCTAGGGGTTAATAACAGATGTGTACCCACTCTGTCCCTCTCTGGGACATGTTTTCATGCTAATCCAATGTGTTTGTAGCTTGAAAGACGCTAGCGCGGACCGCTGATTAGCTTACAACACTAGTATTCAGGGAACGTAAAAACAAATCACTAGTTATACCACTAAAAAGGCTCAAAATATCACCACACTTCAACGGTAGCATAATGAGGGTCCCTAAATGTTAACCGAAGCATTGAGAACTTTTTAAGTGTACAGACAGTTTATTGAACAAAGAGCTGCAGGAGCTCCGTGAAAGGGCTACGAGAGAGAGAGAGAGAGCTACCGGTAGTCAATGCCACAACACAGCCTCACTAAAAATGATCAAACTGTCTGTCTCCTCCAGGAGTGTCAGTTTAAGCTGAACGTCGATGTGAAAGGAAGCCGTCTAATTCTTCAGTATCTAATGCTCTCTAAGTAAACACACTCACATTTATCATATCATATTGGACTGTGTAGTATTTTATGAGTACTCACTGTGTGTGTGTGTGTGTGTGTGTGTGTGTGTGTGTGCGCGTGTGTCTGCGTGTATGTGTGTGTGTGTGTGTGTATGTGTGCGCGTGTGTCTGCGTGTATGTGTGTGTGTGTGTGTGTGTGTGTGTGTGTGTGTGTGTCTGCGTGTATGTGTGTGTGTGTGTGTGTGTGTGTGTGTGTGTGTGTGTGTGTGTGTGTGTGTGTATATGTGTGTGTGTGTGTGTGTGTCTGCGTCTCTGTCACTAAAACCTTTTCAGGTGTGAAGCCAAATCTGAAACCTTAGCAGGAAGATTTGTGGTAAGAAACCGTCTCTGTGTTTACTCTTTTATCCACTCTGTTTTTCTGTGGGCTTCTGTTTGGGCCAAAGTCACGTCCCATGCTCACTGCCCACAGTGCCGGTCCTTGGCATAGGCCAAATAGGCGGTCGCCTAGGACGCCCCTTGCTGGAGGGGCGCCACTGGTCGCCCTCCAAAAATAATGCTAATAATAATAACAGTAATAATTTGTGGTTCCGATTGGCACCCTCTGCTGCAGCGGCGGGTGCGGAAGTACAACAAGATGACAGAAGTCTAGTTAAAGGGGTGATAGAATGCAAAACCGATTTTACCTTGTCATAGTTGAATAACGACAGTTCGGTGGGTAAATAGGACATACATAGAAGCTCAAAATCCCGTTGATACCCCTTTACTATGCAAATCTCACATTTTGAAACTGCCGCTGAAAACGGGCGAATCTCAAAAAAGCTGGATGTTGACGTCATGATCTCAAGTCACGCCCCAACATTTGCATAGGCTCCACCACTGACCTGAGGTCAGCTTAGTCTTCTGAATCTACCTAGGTCATGCAGATCTCTAGAGGTACGCTATTTAATTACTAAATTCACTTCTGAGACTTTTTTATGCGAGAAATCAACTATGTAGAGGTCAAATATGGGCCGTTTTACGAAAATTGATGGCTAATTGCAAATTTCAGCAGGAGCTCAGCAGGCTACGTGACAGCGGCCGGTGCTGCCTCGCCGCCTGGCGTGTCCTACTTCATAGACTCGCTGTGAGCTAGCTGGATCTCTGTCATGAAGGGAAGCCCGCGGCGCCGGTTCTGGGTTACTGGACTACAAAATGCCGAGGCCCTGATGGAGCTCCAGGGCCTGCAGCTAGCCGCGATCTTTAGCTACCCATAGGATGAAGGGACAGTAGAAGCTAACGAAATACCCCTAATGTTCACAAAAATGCATTAAATTGAAATCGGACACCATAGTTAGCTTTATAAGACCTTAGGGTAGATGTTAAATAAGTGGCGTGACGAAATGCAAACTAAATATACTCTAGTTATGCTGGCAGCTGGCAGCCAGCCTGCTCCCCGGAGCTCCACGGAGCCCCAGTAGTCCAGTAACCGAGAAACGGTGGCTTTCACTGGGTATGGAGGTTGCCATTTTCTCGTCAGACTGTGTGGAGCTCCTAAAGTCCGACACGTCTTACCAAATTTGCAATTAGCCATCAATTTTTGTAAAACGGCCCATATTTGAGCTTTATATAGTTGATTTCTCGCTTAAAAAAGTCTCAGAAGTGAATTTAATAACGAAATAGCCCGACAAACAACGTATAACTTAGCAGTGTCTGAAATATGAGACCTGCTGTCTCGTCTCCAATGTGTTTCTATGGGGTTCGCTCAAACCAATCAGTGCGCAGCTCATCTAAATATTCATGAGCATACCATATTTGGAAGAAAAGCTCTTGTTCCAAATAGAGCCATATTCACAGGGTAGTTAAGGGCCTAATAAAATAGCATTAGGGCAATTTTCAGCCCAACCAATGTTACATACCCTATTAGGAGACCTTAAGGAACAGTGTGAAATACCCTAAATAATCATTCTATCACCCCTTTAAACATTTGAATAGACATAGACAAATGTCTGGTCACATGACAATTTTGGCCCAAATGGAGCCCCATATTTTCACCACCAAGGACAGAGTAATAAAACCAGTAATTATTGTACGTGTGTGTGTTGTTTCTGTGCAGGGGGCAATGGCTAAGCTAGTTATGAAAATTCCACCACTAAAGTCCAAAATTAAAGGGAAGATTACATCATATATTCAGAGTAAGTACCAATACCTTAAACTCATTTAAAGGTGATACTATACACATTAATCTGCATCTGTGTGTGTGTGTGTGTGTGTGTGTGTGTGCAGGACTTTAAATGAACACCCGCCAACCCTGCGGGTAAAAATAAACTTTGGTTTGGTGACATTGTGAAGTTAAGAGCCAGTTTGGCCGGTGATGAATGAGGAAAATAACTCTGCATTTGTTTGAATCGGCCGGCTGCAGAGGCGATGCGATTAGTCTGCGTTGCCAGATAAGTCTGTCAACACCATGTGGTGACGTGTCATACAACCATTGGCTACATGTGTGGTAGCGATTATGAGCTACGCTGAGACGGAGCGGCGCGAAACAAACCAGAGGAGCTGAAATGAAGTACTTAAGATATTTAGGAGCAAACAAAAACAAACAAAGATATTTTTTGGAAGTTAAGAAACAAAAAGAGGAAGGCTGCACAGTGGACAATGAAGAGTTACATAACGAGCCAACAGCAAGAACTGTTAGTTAGAGACTCTGAAGATGAGATTTTAATGATCTTTATCTTCTGTTTACCTTTGACGTATTGTTATAACATGATTGTTTTGAAAGTAAATATTTATATGTTTAACATGTTAATGTATATCTGCCATCAACCCAACAATGTCAAGAAACCTGGATGTTTAACAGGATTCAGTGGGTTTATTTTGGCTAGTGGAGAATATGATTGACTGGTAACTTTGAAAATCTACTAGCCATGTTAGCTGGTGGTGATCCAAAAAGTTAATTTAAAGGTGTGTGTGTGTGTGTGTGTGTGTGTGTGTGTGTGTGTGTGTGTAGACTGGTTTAATAAAGAAGGAGGAATCCAGATTCCTCTGCCTAATGGACTGGACTTAACTCAGACACGGATCGACTATTATGATGTGAGTGTTTCTGTAAAACTTCATTATACTACATACTACACTATGATACTGCACTGTATTATAACTGTACTACAGAGACTGTCCCCCCCTGAAAAACTCCCCCAGAAGTGGTATGTTCCAGCATCATTCTGACCTAGTGGCAGCGCCCTCTAGTGGCCGTAGTAGAAACAAACACAGGACAAACAATGTTTGACAAAACTCAGACTCAACAAGCCATATGACAAAATTTCATTTCAGACATTTTTATCATATATTACACAACTTTGTGAGCTCATTTCAAGCACCGAAACAAATCGTACAACACATCACAAGTTACAGGTCCCATGGCATGAAAATGTCACTTTATGAGGTTTTTTAACATTAATATGAGTTCCCCAGCCTGCCTATGGTCCCCCAGTGGCTAGAAATGGTGATAGGTGTAAACCGAGCCCTGGGTATCCTGCTCTGCCTTTGAGAAAATGAAAGCTCAGATGGGCCGATCTGGAATCTTCCCTTTATGACGTCATAAGGGGAAAGGTTACCTCCCCTTTCTCTGCTTTGACCACCCAGAGAATTTGGCCCACCCATGAGAAAGAGAGAGACATCATGGCTTGAAAACAAGCAAAGCATGGCAGTTGGTCAAGGCCACACCCCCACCCTCCACCTTGCCCCCCCTCTTTCCTCCTCAATAGCATTTAAAGCTACAGATACAGAAATGGCACATCCTAAGGAAAGCTCATTGTGGGACTGGCTCTAGTGGCTGGAATTCTGCACCAAGGCTAAATTTAGGGAAAGAGACTTCAGATACAGTATTAGGGGACCACTAAGGTCTATATAAAAGAGACTTCAGATACAGTATTAGGAGACCACTAAGGTCTATATAAAGATACTTCAGATACAGTATTAGGGGACCACTAAGGTCTATATAAAGAGACTTCAGATACAGTATTAGAGGACCACTAAGGTCTATATAAAAGAGACTTCAGATACAGTATTAGGGGACCACTAAGGTCTATATAAAAGAGACTTAAGATACAGTATTAGGGGACCACTAAGGTCTATATAAAAGAGACTTCAGATACAGTATTAGGAGACCACTAAGGTCTATATAAAGAGACTTCAGATACAGTATTAGAGGACCACTAAGGTCTATATAAAAGAGACTTCAGATACAGTATTAGGGGACCACTAAGGTCTATATAAAAGAGACTTAAGATACAGTATTAGGGACCACTAAGGTCTATATAAAAGAGACTTCAGATACAGTATTAGGGGACCACTGAGGTCTATATAAAAGAGACTTCAGATACAGTATTAGGGGACCACTAAGGCCTATATAAAAGAGACTTAAGATACAGTATTAGGGACCACTAAGGTCTATATAAAAGAGACTTCAGATACAGTATTAGAGGACCACTAAGGTCTATATAAAAGAGACTTCAGATACAGTATTAGGGGACCACTAAGGCCTATATAAAAGAGACTTCAGATACAGTATTAGGGGACCACTAAGGCCTATATAAAAGAGACTTCAGATACAGTATTAGGGGACCACTAAGGCCTATATAAAAGAGACTTCAGATACAGTATTAGGGGACCACTAAGGTCTATATAAAAGAGACTTCAGATACAGTATTAGGGACCACTAAGGTCTATATAAAAGAGACTTCAGATACAGTATTAGGGGACCACTAAGGCCTATATAAAAGAGACTTCAGATACAGTATTAGGGGACCACTAAGGCCTATATAAAAGAGACTTCAGATACAGTATTAGGGGACCACTAAGGTCTATATAAAAGAGACTTCAGATACAGTATTAGAGGACCACTAAGGTATATATAAAAGAGACTTCAGATACAGTATTAGGGGACTACTAAGACCTATATAAAAGCATCCAAAAAGCAGCATGTCATGGGACCTTTAAGGTTAGTTTTCTAGCGAACATCAACGTTTTCAGCTTTAGCCCTCTCTTTGTTATCTCTTCACACGTCACTCTGGGACAGAAAGCTGAGTTTGTTGTGAACATTTTGATGTGAAACACTCAGGGATCAGTTATATGCAAATACCTTAAAAAGGTGAATTTAAAATATGTGTGAAGATGCTCTTAGACCTCTGAGGGTTAATATGTTGTGTGTTTGCAGGGCTACTTTGTGGTCGGGGGGGACCTGACCTTCACTGAGAAGTGATGTCATCCATCTGTCTTCAACCGCTGATCCTGGGGTCGGGTCACAGTGCAGCAGCTTCAGTCAGGGACTCCAACTTCTCCTTTTCCGAGCCTCGTTGATGTCTTCTTTATTATTATTATTATTATTATTAGTGGCTGAGCAGCAAAGCTGCAGGACCCTGTTGTTTAGGGGCCGAGCTGTTAGAATGGTTTACTGCATACAGTAGTGTTAACAAATACTGCATCTTTAATGTTTCTCATTTCTAACCAATCCCATAATTCGCCCCGCCCCTGCTGGTACTGACCCAGGTCGTTGTAACTCACAGTGAAATGGACCCTAGTCTACCCAGATCCAACCCAAGTAGCTGGAGGAGGGGTACCACCTGGGTCTAACCCTGGTTGAGTCATCGCTGTGAAAGGAGCTGTAGGCTACGCTGTGTTCACAGCTAATGAACCTAACCTAACCTTTGTTTCACAGACATTTATATTCAGTCAGAACCAAAGTGAATGTAATACTAATAAGGAAAGAACTACCAAACATAACAGGGTCGTTGTTGGTGCTCGGTCCCTAATAATAAAGGACATTAAAGACATAAACAGCTCCTGTGATGATCCTGTTCTTCTATTTTCTGTCTCTCATGTCACTACTGACTTGACATGTCAGACTTCAGCAGCTGTGATTCTGTTGTAACAGGACAACAATGTTCTGTTACAAGGTGTCCTGCATTCTGCTGTACCACTCTTTATTCTTTCTCTGCAATAAATAGCTTCAGCATTACTTTCTCTCATGTTTTTATTTGATAAACAGCACAGATCTGAGAAACAACCAATCAGAGCACAGCTTTACCTTCAGTTCAGTTTGAACCAGGAAACTGACAGCGTACATTAATAAAACTATCATCTTTTTCACCTACAAACCCCAATTCCAATGAAGTTAGGACGTTGTGTAAAACAAATAAAAACAGAATACAATGATTTGCAAATCCTTTACAACCTATACTCAATTGAATACACTACAAAGACAAGATATTTAATGTTGAAACTTGTTTTTTATCAAATATTCACTCATTTTGAATTTGATGCCTGCAACATGTTCCAAAAAAGCTGGGACATGTTTACCACTGTGTTACATCACCTCTCCTTTTAACTCAATACGTGTTTAGGAAATGAGGACACTAATTGTTGAAGATTTGTAGGTGGAATTCTTTTCCATTCTTGCTTGATGTACGACTTCAGAGTCTGGGGTCTCTGTTGTCGTATTTTGCACTTTATTGGCCACACATTTTCAATGGGAGAAAGGTGTGGACTGCAGGCCAGTCTAGTCCTCTTTTACTATGAAGCCACGCTGTTGTAACACGTGCCAAATGTGTCTTAACATTGTCTACCTGAAATAAACAGGGACGTCCCTGAAAAAAACATTGCTTGGATGGCAGCATATGTTGCTCCAAAACATGCCTTCACAGATGTGTGAGGTACCCATGCTATGGGCACTAATATCCCCCATACCATCACAGATGTGTGAGTTACCCATGCCATGGTCACTAACACCCCCATACCATCACAGATGTGTGAGTTACCCATACCACGGGCGCTAACACCCCCCATACCATCACAGATGTGTGAGGTACCCATGCCATGGGCACTAACACCCCCCCATACCATCACAGATGTGTGAGGTACCCATGCCACAGGCGCTAACACCCCCCCATACCATCACAGATGCTGGCTTTTGAACGTAGCGCTGATAACAATCTGGATGGTCCTTTTCCTCTTTGGCCGGAGGACACGACGTCCATGATTTCCAAAAACTATTTGAAATGTGGACTCGTCAGACCACAGCACACTTTTCCACTTTGCGTCAGTCCATCTCAGATGAGCTCGGGCCCAGAGAAGCCGGCAGTGTTTCTGGGTGTTGTTTGATATATGACTTTGGCTTTGGACAGTAGAGTTTTAACTTGTAGATGTAGCAGCAAACTGTGTTAACTGACAAGTGTTCCTGAGCTCATGTGGTAATAAGTAAGTGTGTCTGTGTGTATGTGTGTCTCTAGTGTGTGTATGTGTGTGTCATTGTGTGAGTGTGTGTCTCTGTGTGTGTGTGTGTGTGTGTGTGTGTGTGTGTGTGTGTGTGTGTGTGTGTGTGTGTGTGGTAATATCCTTTACATAACAATGTCGGTTTTTAATGCAGTGAGCAAAGGTCATTCAATGTTGGTTTTCGGCCTTGCCTCTTACGTGCAGAGATTTCTCCATCTTCAGATTCTCTGGATCTTTTGATATTATGGACTGTCGATGATGAAATCCCTAAATTCTTTGCAATTGTGCGTTGAGAAACGTTCTTAAACTGTTGGACTATTTGCTCATGTAGTTGTTCACACAGTGGTGACCCTCGCCCCATCCTTGTGTGTGAACGACTGAGTCTTTTAGGGATGCTCCTTTTATACCCAATCATGACCCATTAACCTGTTCACCTGTGGAATGTTCCCAACAGGTGTTTTTAGAGCAGTCCTCAACTTTCCCAGTCTGTTGTTGCTCCTTTTTTTGGAAGTTCCAAATTGGAACGTATTTAAGGCATCAAATTCAAAATTAGGTTTATATATAATAAGTTTATCAGTTTGACGATTAAATATCTTGCCTTTGCTGTGTATTCAACTGAATATAGGTTGGAAAGGATTTTCAAATCATTGTATTTTGTTTTTATTTACATTTTTACAAAACATCCTAACTTCATTGGAATTGGGGTTTGTACATTTCCCTGATGATACTTACAGACTTTAACGTAAGTAACATTTAAATGCAGGGCGTTTACTGTAACAGAGTATTTATACAGTGTGGTGTTTACTTCTTCAATACAGAAACGTGAGCTATTTAACTTAGCTGATCCATGGTTAAACCTCATTGGCTCTTACCAGTGTATCTCCCTGTGACTTCGTCCACAGCAATCCCAACAATCAGTCCCAAAACCTCCCCGTTAGAGAGGAAATGACCTAACATGTTCTTTGTAAATCTTTACAATCATTCCCTGTAAGAACCAAGCAGACCTGACTTGTTGCACCATCCAAAGTTTCTTCTAAACTTGATATTTTCAGCGTGTAGCTCGCTAGCTACAAGGTTGTTGTTGTTGTTTCACGAAGCAAACAGAGTTTGAGAACAGAAACACACTGAGAGCGAAAGCTTTTTCCTGGAAATGTTCTTCAGTTGATCGAGACTAAGTACATCCCAAACACATGCTGTCAACTAACAAGAAATAATGTGCATCTTACAGAAGTAGTTGAAACTAGAAAATGCATTTCCTGCGGAAAATGCGTGGGAATGCTGAATAGCTGAATTGCTAAAGTTAAACTAGTTGAATAGCTTAAATCAGTAAGAAGAAGGTGAAGTAGTGAGAATAGTTGAAAAAGTGGAAATTGGTAGAATGAGTATGAATTTCATTAAAAAGTTGAATAACACCACTAATGTATAAAGTAATTTACATGTTATATAATATTTTATCTGAAATTATGAATCAGTATGGAAAACTTACAAATGCTGTGAGAAACATTGATGAAAATGCAGAAATATGGAACAAATTGTTTGTTCTAAACTGCTGAAAAACGTGTAAGTTGGAAGTTGAACTGCACATAAGTTAAGAGCTAAAATACATTTTAGAAAAGCTGGAAGCTAAACCGTAATACTGTCAAAAGTGGATGTTTCAATGAATTGACTAAGAAGACTTATTATCAGCCATATCCATTGCATAGAACAAACAAGCAGTAAGAGAGAGAGAGAGGAAAAAGAGAGGAAAGATAAAAGGAGAGGAAAAAAGAGAAAAAGAAGTAACTTTCAATTGGTATATATGTCAGTGGTAACACATCTTGAGGTGAGTATGGGTAAAGTGTTTACCTCATTGATTGATGTACCTTAGTGGGATTTGAAGGATTTGAAGCATGCTCTCATTGACTTCAATGTTTTAAAAAAAAGTGTT
>NC_050193.1:2260117-2280117 GCF_008315115.2 Sander lucioperca | reverse complement strand
TGTAGACTAATGTTCATATTACTGCCTGTAGTATTCAAGTCAACTGTCTGTGAAAGTGTTGTCATGGTAACGTATGACCAGTGAAAACCCCCTTTGAAGTCTGTGATGAGATCTCTTTGATCTTTAATCAGGTTAACGACCGTGTCACCTGCTGAAACTGTCAGCTGTGCCCCACTGGAGCTATTCAAAGACACAGAGCAAGCTCTCAAATAAAGCCTCAGACTGCTAAAACGATAAGGGCTATCGGTGAAATGATGTAATCGTGAGCACCACAAGACCTTTGTGAACGTATTAATGTAAAATTTATGTTGATAAACTTAAAAATGTGGGCATATCAGCGATTTAAAAAAGTGGTTCGCTCTGCGTTTCGCTCAGAAATGTGAAGAATGTTAAACAGGGCAGTGGATGGACAGAAATGTGGAACTCTTGTCATTTGGAAGCTCATCGATCCAAAAGTATAAGGCATATTGCAAAACTGAGCACATTGCCTGAAACTAGACAAAAATACCTACGTTTTGATGTATAAATTGTGTATGACAAGTAGATATTGTTGGTGTGAGAGCAATTTATAGAGAGGGGACAAAGATATTTTTTTGGACGTTTTGTGCTCTGGCGATGACATCATCCACTCTAGGACACGCAACACACACTCACTAGAAACGCAGAAAAATCCTGAAATGATCACTAAACTTAAACAGCTTTTTCACAAAAACTGTAAAAGATATCACACTGAAAAGATATAGCCTAATACCTGAATATTTTGTGAACATTTTAAAGTTTGTTTGGCGTCTGTAGGTGAAAGTATGAAGGAGCTGAAAATTTTGGGAGCGGAAGAAGATTTGAAGGATTTGAAGCATGCTCTCATTGACTTCAATGTTAAAAAAAAGTCATAAAAAGCTGAATATTTTAAAAAGTATAAATAGTAGAAAAAAAGCTGAAGAAGTCCCATCATTAGCTGAAAGAGCTGAACATTTTAAAAGTTGAATGGTTTTAATAGCTGAAAGTATGCAGAAGTTACAGAGAGCCAAAAAACGTACGGAATAATAAGAATAAAGAAAGAACAGGATAACAATAGTTGGAATGCTGCTGAACAGCATTCCCACTAATTATTATTTATTTAATGTACTGTGTTACTGTCGTTACAGTAATACTATAATACTGTATTAATAATGCAGTGAAAGTCCTTCAGTAAAAAAAAAAAAAGGTTAATCAGATTTCACTTCAATGCTTCCGTTTACTTCTGTTATCATCCACGAGGTTATGTCTTTATTAACACATTAAATATTAGAAATGCTGTATGGCCAAACATAGAGGAGACAAGTCTGAGACAAACAAAACTAAGATAACTGCTTTGTATCACTTCCAATTTACTTTACTCACTGGTCTGCCCACTTTACTCACTCTGAGCTCTGTTGGTTGAGCATGTTGTAGACCAGGGGTTTTCAATAGGTGAGGCGCGCCTCCCCTGGGGGGCGCCAAAGAGCCACAGGAGAGGCGCGTCACACAAAGAAAAAATAACTGTATTCAGCTCTATTGATAGCGGTAATTGTGCGTGCGTGTATTAGCTTTAAAGTGCATCGTTTCCTTGTCCTAAGTCAACAGAAGTAAGGGAGGAGACAGGATCCAGCAAAAAAATATAGGAAATATGATCCTGAGTTAAAGTTAGGTTTCACCTGGTCGGGGTCCGAGGCTGCACCTCTGCTGCAGTGTGACAGAGACCGGGAGAAATGCCGATCACGCGTTTATGGTTGTCTGTGGAGAGCGAGTTCCCCCAGATCTCCGCTAAGGCTATGAAAGTCCTAATCCCCTTCACCTCCACCTACTTGTGTGAGTGTGGGTTTTCCGCACTGACCCTGATTAAAAACAAATACAGATCAAGGCTGCAGGTGGAGGTCGACTTGCGTTTATTTCTCTCTGCAGTGCAGCCCCGCATCCAACACCTCTGCGCATCAAAAGCGCGGCCTCATTGTTCCCACTGACAGACGCGGCGTCAGCTTATTTTGCCGGGGCTTGAAAAGTTGACTGACAAATATAAAACCGGACGTTGCTTAGTGTCCACTCTCGCTGTAAAAAGCTGTGCAGCTTCAGGTTTATGGATGCGCTCTGCTGTCGACATGCTGCAGCAGATGTGTCGCGTTTGAGCTACGTGTATTTCTGCTGTAGCCAGCTAGTTTCAGTTTTCCACCTCCGATGTAGAGCAGCTTTCAGCCACTTCCCTAAACTTTGTCTCATTCAGAGACCAAAGACCCAAAATATAGTGACTTTACTCTTATAATAGTCTATTATTACTTTATTTTTCTCAAAATATCACAACTCCAAATCTCAGAGAACACAGATGGGATGAGTTATATTTTAAATGTACACAAAGTTTTAGACATGAGCAGAAATCTTGCTCAAATATCTGAAATACTACAGTCCAGGAGTTTATTAATACATTAAAATGAATAATGTATCATTGAGGTTACTTCCTCAACAAAAGATGCAAAAGAGAAGGTAAGAGTAAATGATGCTAGGCTACATGTGTGCTGACCCAGATCTATTTAGTTAAGCAGATCTACAGGAGAATAAATAGATGAACGCAATACAGAATGCCTGAGAGCTTTACTGCTAAATATTCCATTATGATTTATATTTGGATTATAATCTATGTTTCCGTTTACATAAAAATATTTCCAGCATACATTGATTCAGAAAAAGGTAGAAATAGGTGCATACAAATTCACCAGAATGAAGGAAATGAAGTGTTCAATGCTCAAAATGTTCAGGGGGTTGACCCCCTCCCCCTCCCCCATCATAACACATGTTAAGCATGTTTTGTTGACTTGTGGATAGGCCCACTGATGTTCAGTGATTTTAAAAGTAGCCTCAATTAGGCCTGCATGAAGTTAGAAATGATTTGCTGTTGCAAAGAATCGTTTATGAATGCGCTTTAAAAAAAGTTGTGGAAATAAAATGTCTTCAAATACGATATAAAAAATATTTATATTTTATAAGTTGTTAATGAAACTCATCAAACACACAAAAGATGGCATTTACTGCAGAGGCGTGTGTGAGTTAGGGCAGGCGGATGGGATTTGGGGAAGGGGAGGCTCAGCTGTCCTTACCTACTCTAAGGGGAGGCTCACATTCACCCAATTTGAAAACCCCTGTTGTAGACAGTACTGCTATTGCCGTTGTAATGCAGTATATTTTTTGATTTTTCAGTTTGTCCTTTTTGCTTCCTAAAATGAAATTTGACCTTTGACCCTTTTTAGGAAGTTACTGTATTCTGCTTTAGCATTGCCCACAAAATGACAATCGGTCATACCAAGGCAAAATACCTTAACTTCTATTTTATAGCACAATGTTATGATAACAATGATAACTTTTACTTAAACTGTAAGCAATATTAATCCTATTGGACTCACTATGATAAAAATGGCTTCACATTTATCAACATCATATGAAAATGATATATCAATACATTTTTTCTGTATTTCATACTCATACTAGTACCACACAGGCAGTCCCATGAATGAGTCATGCAGACTCTGACAGTCAGAATAAAGCATGAGAGTGTTTGGATGTTTTAATGCATATAAAGCATGTTCTTCTGTTTGGATATGAGGCACTAATTTAGACTCATTGCAAGAATGAAGACGTGAACGTGATGCCGTCATTCACGTGCATATTAAGTAGCCACGTTGGTTTGTTTTGGTCTTATAATACATCCATAGATGCTCTGCAGAGAGGATGGTTAGTTTAGCCAGCAGTTCAGTTCACATGAATTTGTCCAAATTTCAAGATTTGTGGCAAACTAAGATAAACAGTTAGACTACAAACCGACGCTTGCTTTAGCTTGTTTGTCAAAATTCTCTATTTAGAGTAGAGTAGAGCTGTGTTTGTGTAAACAGCGCGGTGGACGAGAGTGGACTGCACCCAGACAGAGATTGAAATATATCGCTTCCTACATGTGTATGCCTGTAAACAGGTGAGTGGTTATTAATACGTATTTACTTTTAGGTTTGATTGTAGCCTACTTACAGTAAGGAGCGTAGCGGTATCTTTCCCAGTCAGGTACATGTGCTGCGTGTCAGCGTTGTGTGTGTGTGTGTGTGTGTGTGTGTGTGTGTATGTATGTCTGTGTGTGTGTGTGTGTGTGTGTGTGTGTGTGTGTGTGTAGCGCGGGCGCAGCGCGGGCATCGCATTCACAGAGTACCTTAACTCAATTTGAGCATTCTGAAGCTCCATGAAACTAAGATAAAGAACTGTAACTGATGTTACGGTATTCTGCCTCGGCTTCTCTACGGCTTTTGAAGTTACGGCAAAGACAACACACAATTTTCTCCCCAAAACAATAAAATTGACTGAAGATATTTGTCCACATGATAAAGCAGATCTTTAATGTTCCAAAAATGATAATAACTCATTTTCGACCAAAATTGAGTTACGGTCTTTTCACTTTGCACGGCAGTACAGCTCCTCTAAGAAACCTGGGTTGACTTAATGACATGACTTTACTGGAACTGAACTGAATCTCCAGCAGACAGAAACTGGAGCTGAGATCTCGTGTGGACAAATGTATATACCTTTATCTATATATAGTTATTTAATAAAGAATCATTTGAAATACTTCTGTGTAATCTGCACTTTTTTCTCATTTATGACGATTGTACATTTATTATTCTATCGTTTTATGGCGTTGTCCTTTGTTTTATTATACTATATTATGTTTTAGTAGACCTGTACGCTCAGGAAGTTTCTGTTGCCTTGCATATTTCAAATGAGATTAAAGTCCAGATTCCGAGTTTACTGTTTCCACAGTTCCTCCTCCAACAAGTGTGAAAATAAACGTTCATATCTTGATCTGAATTTACTTTCAAAGTTCAGTTTTAACTTCAGAGAGAAAATCTCCAGCAGACAGAAAGTGGAGCTGAGATCTCGTGTGGACAAATCTCTCTGAGCGGAGGTAAAAACTTTACAGTCTGAATGTTTGTGATGAAATTTTAGTCACTGACTGGAATCATCTTCTGCAGCTGATCTGAAGTCTGTAACCTGTTTGTTTTTCTTCTATTTGAATTCAAACATTAATCAGAGAAATGATTCAGTAACAATAACAGAGAACAGGACAATATCTGAACATGAAAACATGAATCAGTTTATAGTTTGAAGAGGAGCCTGTTTGAATTCATCACTGAGTCATACAAGTAACCGCTTTGAATGTGTGTTCTGAGTTTTTTGTCAACATTATTATGAAATTGATAACAGTATATGAGAAACCTAATTCAGGGAGTAGCCTGTTAAGAAATGGCTGACATTCCATGATTTTTGGTTTAAACAACATACCCAAATTAAAAGTGGTACAGCTCCCACATACTTAGACACTCTGGGGTGTGCATGGTGTCTTTGGAAAGGAAACACTCTTGAGTTTCCTTTCTGACACAGAGTTACAGAGGCTGGAATGGAGGTTTTTATTTCCGTCCAAGTCATTCATCTGTAAAATCTGACTAAAATACACTGCTGTAAACACATCTGGTGAGATACTGACAACACAAGGCCATAGCCACATGTGTCAGCTTACTACTGAAAACGATATGAAGTCAAAAAACTCTTTATATGAATTTGTTTCTACACATATGTCTGTGCATTTTTATTTTGTGCCATTTGGAGACTCCAAAAGGGACTTTGGTTACCAAGACTGCATACTGAGTTTCAAAGGCTTATAACTTGAGAACCCCTTTGCCTAGAAACATAATCTTGGTATCTCTTGAAAGCTAACACTCTGAGGTATCTTGCCATGTATTTGTATTAGGCACAGCATTACATAAGCATAACCACACAAAACCTATATTTTCTTCTATTCCGCCTAAGAGATTTTGATTAAAAAAAAAGGGCAAACAAACTGCACTGGCAAGGTTTTTATATAGAAATATTAGAAAATAGAAAAACTAAACTGTGCAAAATACAAAAACACACACAAATGATAAAATAAACTATTGGCATAGTGGATCATAGATGCAAATTAGCTGTATAGCTAACACTGGTACATGGTACAGTGTCACACAAACGTCTTGAAATTAGATAACTCACCAAAGTTGCTCTCTGTAACTAACGTGTGTGTAATCCAACTCAAATGATGTTTTCTGCAAGGGCGCACGTGTTACGCACAGGCTATAAAGGTTCTACGCACGGCTATACCAGGGCACAACCTAACTAATGGCACATTATCATATATCGTTGGAATCGTCTCCTTATCGGCTAATGAGGTAGGAGGGTCTTGAACCATGAAATTGTTACTGGCAGAGACAACTGCCAATCGAAACGAGGGTGGTCCAAATTGAATGCAGAGATATCTTTTGCTTCTCAGATGTCTGATGACACTCAAGAGAGGTGTTGTTTGATTCGTAAGACTTTGCAGAACAAATGTAACACCCAAATGTAGCGTTCCAAGTCTCGCATGAGAATTGAGGGTCGAAAAAATGTCCGGTTGTTTACCGTTTTTATGTTGTAATTTGGTCAGAAACTTCAAGATTGTGAGACGAACAGCTAGTTTTGGATAAACTGGCTTGGATATTACATTTGCTTGGACTCTTGGGGATTTATGAATAGAACTTTTTTTGGACAATTTCACCGAAGTGGATAAAGGGAAGAATGTGCAGGTATGTAAGCACACTTGAATCGGCGCTGTCCTTTTCAGTGTAATTGCAACTAGATTACCGTTTTCTAACCGCTATAAATTATGGGCTTAATGGAATCCTGAGAGTCTAAGCTTTCAACCGATGTGCTGCATATTTTGAAGATTTAATGCTTCAAAGTTATAATGAAGTTTATGCAGCATCTATTTTGAGCGGAAGTGTGCCATCCACAGTACAGTGATCCCTGTGAGACCCTTAGTACATAACATTACATACATACAAATACAAACTAAATTACTTAGGGCCAGATGTACTAATGCTTTTGCGCCCACTTCAGGCATATTTGTTTCGCAACGTGCGCTTAAAAGCATGGCGAGGTATGTACAAACAGGCCGCACTGAGGTAAAAGCATGGCGAGGTATGTACAAACAGGCCACACTGAGGTAAAAGCATGGTGAGTTATGTACTAACAGGCCACACTGAGGTAACAGCATGGCGAGGTATGTACAGACAGGCCACACTGAGGTAAAAGCATGGTGAGGTATGTACTAACAGGCCACACTGAGGTAACAGCATGGCGAGGTATGTACTAACAGGCCACACTGAGGTAAAAGCATGGTGAGGTATGTACTAACAGGCCACACTGAGGTAACAGCATGGCGAGGTATGTACTAACAGGCCACACTGAGGTAAAAGCATGGTGAGGTATGTACTAACAGGCCACACTGAGGTAAAAGCATGGTGAGGTATGTACAGACAGGCCACACTGAGGTAAAAGCATGGTGGGGTATGTACAGACAGGCCACACTGAGGTAAAAGCATGGTGAGATATGTACTAACAGACCACACTGAGGTAAAAGCATGGCGAGGTATGTACAAACAGGTCACACTGAGGTAACAGCATGGTGAGGTATGTACAAAAAGGCCGCACTGAGGTAAAAGCATGGTGAGATATGTACTAACAGGCCACACTGAGGTAAAAGCATGGCGAGGTATGTACAAACAGGTCACAATGAGGTAACAGCATGGTGAGGTATGTACAAACAGGCCACACTGAGGTGAAAGCATGGTGAGATATGTACTAACAGGCCACACTGAGGTAAAAGCATGGTGAGGTATGTACTAACAGGCCACACTGAGGTGAAAGCATGGTGAGATATGTACTAACAGGCCACACTGAGGTAAAAGCATGGTGAGGTATGTACAAACAGGCCTCACTGAGGTAAAAGCATGGTGAGGTATGTACTAACAGGCCGCACTGAGGTAAAAGTACAGACTGCCTGTTGCGGTAAATGAAAATGGCAAATTGCGCTTTTCCGTGTCATGCATATGCATTCATGAGAGGGTGAAGAGGAAAGTGGGAGTTTCCCATAAAGTGCGCCTAATTATGTATTCTGCTGTATGTACAAAACACGCCCGTGAAAGCGCGCCTCTACTTTGCGGTGAAAATTCTCCGCCTCTTAAAAGCAGGTGTAAACCAGGAAGCGGGTTTCCTGGCGTATGCCTCCTGGTGAAATGGCAGAAGTAATCAGAGCAAGACGAAGACATAGGCCAAGGACACTAGCTGCCACAAAGATCACACTTTTTCAGTTGAGTGGACAGGAAATCATTCAGCGTTACAGATTAAGCAGCCATGCAATATTACAGTTACTGGAAGAAATCAAAGATGACATCATATCTCCGACTCAGGGTTCACATTCCATTCCAGCAGCTGTTAAACTCCTCACTACATCACAAATATTGGCATCAGGATCATTTCAAACAGTCTTAGCATCAGCAGTGGGAATATCTCAGTCTGCACTCAGCCGTATCATAGCACCAGTACTTAACGCCAGTGTTAATTTTGACAGTAAATTCTGATTTAGTCTTAGTCTTAGTCTTTTGAATAACACACCATTTAGTTTTAGTCTTATTTTAGTCATCTGAAATTTTTTAGTCTTAGGGCATTTTCACACATGAAAGTCCGAACCAAGGTCCGGACCAAGGTTCATGTTTTTGTTACATTGTATACATTTGATCCGGTAAGTTTTGGTTTCACACTGCAGTTATGCAAGCGCACTAAAGATCTATACGTGACAAAACTACGTCCTGCCGTCATCACATACGTGAGCTGCGTCTCCAGATACTTATAATTTGATTGGTTTGTAGACGGGCTTCCTCGTCCTCTCGTCTCCTCTCTCTGTGTCGGAGTTTTTTCAACTGACTGCTGCTCTCCCATACGGCCGCGGCTCTTTTTGTTTTGTTGTGATGTTGAGAAGCGAGACACGGGAACACGGGAAGAATTTATTCAGAGACAAACGGAAACCTACACTGTACATTTACTACCACTTAACAAATAAACTGCTGATGTATTCTCTGCTCTGATAGCCGACAGCTGTCTGCTCTGAGCGCATTCACCGTCACTCTCTCTCTCTCATGTAGTCTACACACTAAGCACCGAGCTATTCCTTAAAGGAGCCTCCCCGGTCTTAACACAAGGAGAGCCTGCCAGAATTTCTTCTATTTGGTCCGAAAGTCCGAACTATCCAAAAAACGCTTTCACACTATAAACGAACCGGACCATGGTTCAGTTTGGTCCGGACCGAGACCACCTCTTTTGGTCGGACCAAAATTTGGTCTTTTGATCCGGACCGTGGTCCGGGGGAGGTTTCACACCTCTAATTTTGGTTCGGATCAAACTGAAAAGTCCGAAAGTCCGGACCAAATGAGGTATGTGTGAAAACGCCCTTAGTCTAGTTTTAGTCGACTAAATATCATAAGAGTTTTAGTCTTAGTCTAGTCTTAAGTCTTTTAGTCTTAGTCTAGTTTTAGTAGACCAAATATTAGCAGATTTTAGTCAACTAAATCTACAGTGGATTTAGTTGACTAAATGTTTCTCCAGAATTTCTGGTCACTGGAAGTATCCATCAGTCTGTTATGGAATGGTATTAAAGTTTGAATATGCAATACAGACACAGATTTAAGGGTTGTAATACAAAACATGTATTTTATTTTATTCTTAATGTCAAAAACACTGACCGTGGCTTTTTCAAAAAAGATAATCTCACATAAGCATAAGGCTTGCTCTCCCTGAAAAAGATATGCATTCTCCCTGAATGATATAGATATGATATTTTTGTCTTTCATGTTCATACTGTGTTTCAACCAAATTGCTCTTTTTTTTTTTTTGGACCCGTTAGTCTCCTATCTACTATCTCCATCATTAGCACAAAGTCCTCGTCTTCAATTGTTGTGAGTGGTAAACCTGTGCGTCCAATCCATCTAGCTATGGCCTGCTCCTTGGTCTGTTGTTCCTTCGATTCAGTTTTGTACTTTGAAGAACTTAGGAAAGCTGGGGAGTCATCTGTAAAAGTCGCTTCAAGTTGGTGGTGTTTTTCCCAGCGATTTTTGCTCCACAAGGTTTACAGGCGGTCTTGTTCTCCTTGTTGTCATATGTGAAGTGTGACCAGATGTCAATTCTTCATTTTCGTCCTAGACCTAGCTCTGACATTTCTGTTGTTCATGAGACATGTCATTACCCTCGGACCGGGTGCACTGCAAAACGTTAGCGTGTTGCTAACGAGTGAAGTCAACTGAAATCAGCCAAAGCTGTGTAACTAAGACTGTGCAACTAAACACAACTAAGTATAATGTAAATGTTTAGCTGTTGCGCCTGCATTTGCCGCGGCTTTTTAAAATGGCTCTGCTGCTTCTGCAGAGATCAACTTACCCTCAAAGATTCGCTCTGATTGGATTTCTTCCCAACTTGTCCCACAAAGAGAGTAGTTCTGATTGGATCTGTTCTCCATTTGTCCCTCCCTAACATTTTCGTCTAATTTTTATTCCTAGACTAAAGTGTCTGTTATATTTCGTCACAGTCTTCGTCATCATATCTGACTTTTTATTTAGTTTTCGTCCGTGAAAAAGGTTCGTTGACGAATCATTTTCGTCTTAGTCTTCATCAACGAAATTAACACTGCTTAACGCTTTGTTATAGTGCAATCTACGGTATAGTGGGCGGAGAAAGGCGCTGATTACCCGATGAACTGCAGGTTTGGTAAATACGATGTAAACTGAAGTATCACAGCATGCGCTTTTTGCGGGTCGGCCATGGTGCTGACAATGCTACAAACCTGTAGTGTACAGAGTTTGTCTCTGACTACAGGTCCATGTACACTACTTCATCATGAGGAGAAACACAGAGCTTCAATAAAAGTAGAAACAATTTTCTAAGATAAACGAGATGAAAATCTTCAATCTTGTGTTGCAGTTTTACACAGAGAACTACAACCTCCATCTTCGATCTGATCCTGAAAACAAGAAGATGGGTGATGTGTGGAGCAGAATGGAGGAGAGGGAGAAGAAAGAAGAACGACTGGATGATTTCAGGAAGCAAATCAAAGAGGCTCCAGATCTGAGAGTCAACGAGAGCATTGTGATGTTCACCGGTCTGTCGTCTTCAGACAATCTGAGACAACACTACGACAAGAGGAAAATGGAGGCAGGCGACAGTTCTGCAGTCAGGATCAAAAACCTGGCGGAAAAACTGACCGACGTGGAGCCAGCTCCTAACCTGGTGGGACTCGGAGCGCTGGCCATCTCCGTCTACATCGACATAGTTTCCTTCAGTCTTCCTGAGGAGAACACGGGAGACGTTCTGCGGAGCGTGTTTCCCGAGGAGAAGGCCTCCGAGGTCTGGGATCAGATCGACGAGTGCCTGAAGAGATGCATGATGCACATCAACAACGACCACGAACTGGCGACTGACATCAAACGGATCGAGGTCCAGCTGAGCACCGCCCTCACCAAGCTGAAGAACTCCATGGTGAGGGACGGCCACATGTCGTCTCAGGCTCTGAAGGCCTGGGTGAACGGGGCAGCCTTCCACATCCAGATGCTGATTCACCTGGTGAGACTCAGAGGGAATCAGACCTGTGACCCTGTGGAGAGTCTCCTCTCTACTTACCTGAGAGACCTGGACACACTGTTCAAAGAGCACAGGGAAATGGTCAAGACTAAGTGCAGTATGAGAGGGATGTATGTCTACATGGGCGTTGCTGCTAAATTTCTGGTGGATGTAGATTCAAAGTGTCGTGGCATAGATCCTTATGACAGCTATGATAAATACGTTGATGTTTATTATAATCAGAGATACATGAGGCAGATGTGTGACATCGAGCGTTACTTCAGTGACGTAAAAGAGAACCTGCAGACGCTGGTTGATCAGAGAGGATACTTAAAGGTCGACTGAAAGAGGCCGATACATCTGAAGAGATGCTCAGACATTTTCATCTTCATGATCTTTTATCTGATGACACATAGATGAAGAATTACACTAATGCAGTGCGTTTGTTATAATGATTTTACATTTATTATTCTATCATTTTATGACCTGACTCCGGCAGTATGCCTGTATGCTCAGGAAGTTTCTGAGTTTATAAGGGGAGGGGGTGTTATTTAGTTTCTTTAGACTGATAGCTCTTCAGCATTTTCTCGTGATATTTTGATTGCCCTTAACACAAAATGTATGTTCATGTTTGATTTATTGTTTGAGTTTTTGTCATCTCATTTCAGAACACACGCACACAGACACACAGACACACACAGACACAGAGACACACGCACAGACACAGAGACACACACACACACTTGCACTCGCTCACTCAGATGCACACAGAAACATGCAGCAAAGAAACTGAATTGAATATTCCTTGTGTTAATAAATGCTCTGCTTTAACTGCCAATCTGCTGACTGGATCTTATTTCATGTTGAACATGCGATCAGAATGCTGCAGCACGTGTTCTGACAAGAACTAAGAAAAGAGATCATATTTCTCCTGTATTAGTTTCTATGCATTTGCTTCCTGTAAAATCCATGATTGAATTTAAAATCCTTCTCCTGACCTACAAAGCTCTAAATAGTCAATCACCATCATATCTAGAAGAGCTCTTAGTACCTTATTGTCCCACTAGAGCACTATGGTCCCAGAATTCAGAGCTACTTGTGCTTCCTAGAGTCTCTAAAAGTAGAATGGGAGCCAGAGCCTTCAGCTATCAGGCTCCTCTCCTGTGGAACCAGCTCCCAGTCTGGGTCCGGGGGGCAGACACTGTCACCACATTTAAGAGTAAACTTAAAACTCTCCTCTTCGATAAAGCTTATAGTTAGAGAGTGAGGAGTTGCAGCATTCGCCTAGACCGGCGGGGGAGGGTGTATTGCTGCACGGCACCCCTTCTCTGCTTCTCTTCATAGTCGTTAGACTCATCTAGGGAGGCAGGCCAGTACAGCCCGATCCATTTGGGGAGAGTTCTAGCCCGACCAGGCACCTCTTCTCAACCTGCCTCTCTTAATTATGCTGTTATAGTTTTAGGGCATTTTCACACATGAAAGTCCGAACCAAGGTCCGAACCAAGGTTCATGTTTTTGTTCCATTGTAACATTTGATCCGGTAAGTTTTGGTTTTTTCTTGCAGTTATGCAAGCGCACTAAAGATCTATACGTGACAAAACTACGTCCTGCCGTCATCACATACGTGAGCTGCGTCTCCAGATACTTATAATTGATTGGTTTTTAGACAGGCTTCCCCGTCCTCTCGTATCTCTCTCTGTGTCGGAGTTTTTTCATCTGACTGCTGCTCTCCTCTACTGCCGCGGCTCTTTTTGTTTTGTTGTGATGTTGAGAAGCAAGACCCTGGAACTTTCTGGAGAATTTATTCAGAGACAAACGGAAACCTACACTGTACATTTACTACCACTTAACAAATAAACTGCTGATGTATTCTCAGCTCTGATAGCCGACAGCTGTCTGCTCTGAGCGCATTCACCGTCACTCTCTCATGTAGCCTACACACTAAGCACCGAGCTATTCCTTAAAGGATCTTCACCGGTCTTGTAACACAAGGAGAGTCTGCCAGAGCTTCTTCTATTTGGTCCGAAAGTCCGAACCATCCAAAAAATTCTTTCACACCATAAACGAACCGGACCATGGTTCAGTTTGGTCCGGACCGAGACCACCTCTTTTGGTCGGACCAAAATTTGGTCTTTTGATCCGGACCGTGGTCTGGGGGAGGTTTCACACCTCTAATTTTGGTTTGGATCAAACTGAAAAGTCCGAAAGTCCGGACCAAATGAGGTATGTGGGAAAACGCCCTTAGACTGCCGGGGGACTTCCTTTGACACACTGAGCTTCTCTCCCCTCTCTCTTTCCATCTGTGTGTTTCCATGTCCCAGAAATGCTTGTTACTAACCTAGCTCTGGGGAGCTTATTCCCTGGAGTCCATATGTATTCTTTTCGCCCAGCATGTTTCCTTGGATTAGGGTGGGCCCTAAATCATGGTTGCAGCCTGTCGCCGTAGTCCTGCTGCGCGCCCTGCTATGCCCTGTTACAACTGCTACACTCTGCAGTGCCCTGCTACGTCCAGCTGCGTCCTGCTACGCCCTGCAGTGCTCTGCTATGCCATGAACTACTACAACTACTATTTCTAGCCACTGATCCATTATCTTTAGTGTAACTGCTATGGCCTCCGTTCATCACACCCCCAACCGGCACCGTCAGACACCGCCTACCCAGAGCCTGGGTCTGTCTCAGGTTTCTCCCTAAAAGGGAGTTTTTCCTCGCCACTGTCACACTAAATGCTTGTTCTTGGGTGAATTACTGGAATTGTTGGGTCTTTGTAAATTATAGTGTGGTCTAGACCTACTCTATCTGTAAAGTGTCCTGAGATAACTCTTGTTATGAATTTATACTATAAATAAAATTGAATTGAATTAAATTAAAACCATGCCTTTGTTCAGTTCACATTCTTTTGAACCTATATACCCACTTTAAAATGCTCCTCCTCCCACAATACTTTCAGCTAGAGACTCCAAATAAACTTTTGAGATATCAAACCGTGTTCCTGTTATCACTGTTTGAGTTTCATGCTCATTTCTGTTCTGAGTTTATAACAGATGTGTATTTAGCTTCTTTAGAGTGATAACTTTTCAGCATTCACACGCTGTTTCTCGTGATGTTTTGATTGTCTTTAACGCACGCAATTTATCTTCATGTTTGATTTATTGTTAATGAGTTTTTGTCATCTCATTGCAGAACACGCATGCACACACACACACACACACACACACACACACACACACACACACACACACACACACACACACACACACACACACACACACACACACACAGTAACCCATTCACACAGCAGTCCTCCTACATGGAGCTAAACGTCTCAGAGTTTCCTCTAAACAGCAAACATTTGTTATAAAGTCAAACATTATTTTTAGGAGATTTTCTTGGGATCAGATTTGAGTGTGAGGATGTCTTCTGATGGATCTACCTGGTAGATATTAGATGTCTAAAGTGAGCAGCAGGGGGCTCCATCAGTCTGTTTATGCTCATCTCAATGTACTTTCACTTTTAGTGTTCAGCTCTAACTTTGAACAGAAAATTATGGAGGATATATTTATTCATAATTCAAATTGAAAGTCCAAAAAGAAAATGATGTGAGATCAAATAAATATATTATTTTACTATGCTACTAGGAAAAATCATGCCATAATTGAATTTAAAAAAGAAAAAGGAAAGTGAAAAAGCAAAGTTGAAATGTAACATGATTATTCTAAAATTTAAAGTGACAATGTAAAAAGTCAAATTTAAAATGCAAAGCTTAAATATAAATGCTTCAACTGAAATCTTTGAAATATTTTATTGATTGAAAATCGCAATGGAAATAAGAAAAGTGAAACCTTTTCAAAATGTGAAATACAAAAGTTTAAATGTAAATACTTCTCTATCTATCTCAAATAGAAAAAAGCCCCCTGGTGGCTCAAACGGGTAACTGCATTGTTTAACAAATTAGTGGAATAATTACATCTGGCATGACCAGATATTAAATAAATATCTTAAATAACACAAAAAAACTAAATGGTGATAGGTAATACATCTGATTTCCAGAGGTGGGACAAAGTCATTGTTATGCAAGTCACAAGTAAGTCTCAAGTCTTTGCCCTCGAGTCCCGAGTCAAGTCGAGTCAAAGATGAGGCAAGTCCCGAGTCGAGTCACAAGTCAAAGCCAACAAGTCTCAAGTCGAGTCCAAAGTCCTACCATTTTAGTTTCGAGTCATTTCAAGTCATTTCAGTTTCAGTGTATGCAATATTAAGAATATTTTCACTGCTTCAAAAGTCATAAGAAAGCCCTTTCTCTCAAGAAACTGAAGTCATATGCTTTATAGCAGTGGTTCAAAGTGGGGACGGGGACCCCTGGGTGCCGCGAGGGGGTGCTAGGGGGGCCATGGCAAGTTGGCATGAAAAGTATAGCAAAACAAAATAATTGAATGAATTAAATAACTAAAGTAAACCAAATTAAACCAAAAATAAGCTAAACAATATTCCCATTAGTTAAGAACTGCACTATAATAATCTATTGCATCTCTGAACATTACTACTGTAATCGTTATTATTTTATTTTATTTTAGGCTATGGCTTGGTTGAATTCCAATGTAGAATGCGGTCTGTTATTTCTTGATAACAGACCGTTGCCATGAAAAACAGAGCGTTGCTATGGACGCAGTTCGGTTTAGCGGAAGCAGTACAATCGTTTTTAAATCAATAAACTCCTTTTTAAATGAATATTTTGTGTCAAAGTATTTATTTGGTAGGTAGCCATGTAATAAGCGGGATAATGTATAGCGAGGCGGTAGTTATAGCGAATACAACCTGATATGAAAAGGGAAGGCTAATGGTGGATCTACTGTGACTGTGTTATGGTAACGTTACTTTAAAACGGACGCTGACATGATGTTGGCGAGGTTTTCCATCTGAGTGTGCTACACTCATGTACCTCATATAATCAGGGTTCAAAAATCCCTATTTTTGTAAGCATGAACCAGCATGTTACGGTACTTACATCCGATAAGGTGCTTAGCATTCGTTCAAAACTTACCTTTCTTTGTGCAACTTCAGGTGTCGAACAAAGTTGGACGTTGTGGCAGCTCCGTCTGTAATCTTCGACCCGCATGTTTTGCAAATTGCAACTCTTTTTTTGTCGACTACCTCGTAATTTTTATAACCAAAAGAACCTATCTTCATTTTGCCAACTGGCGGGTTGTTGCTTGTGCTTCATTGGTTGTCTTGCAGTGTGCCTGCTTAGATGCTGTCGAATCAAAACAACGTGGGACTACAGTGATTGGATGTCGTGCAGGCAGCGTGCGTGCTCTCTGCATGCATACAGGTGGTGCACATTTTTTTTCACAGATGCAGATATACTGAGAGCGGCGCGGCCGTGTGAACATTTTCTTCCCCAGTTTTCATGGGAAGTAGCAAGTCTTCTCGAGTCAAAAGGCGCAAGTC
Source organism: Sander lucioperca (assembly GCF_008315115.2). NCBI lineage: Eukaryota > Metazoa > Chordata > Actinopteri > Perciformes > Percidae > Sander > Sander lucioperca. Next base: position 2,263,176 of record NC_050193.1, on the reverse strand, counting down.
CAAGTGAAGTCACGAGTCATTGATGTTAAAGTCCAAGTCGAGTTGCAAGTCTTTGTACATTTTGTCGAGTCGAGTCTGAAGTCATCAAATTCATGACGCGAGTCTGACTCGATTCCAAGTCACATGACTCGAGTCCACACCTCTGCTGATTTCATATACTGCTTTAGTAAAAACGTACTGTTGCACTAGTCTGGACATCTTGCCGTGCCAACCTTGCCATGTATATACATGTGATGTCAGCTACTAATTGATTGTGGGTTTTGTGTAGATTTGGACTTTTATACGTTTATTCCACTTTGTTTAAACGGTGAAGTGGAGAGGCCTCGTATGTGACGCTCATATCGGCCTTGCTGGATACACCGTATCATTTACTTTTTTGTGGATCTACTGATTGCTGTGGATTACTTTTTTTTTGTGTCATTGGATTACGGCAAAATGCGGATCTTTTTTCTCAACGTGTCTTAACGTTTTATGGTGAGTTTGGAGAGACATCTCAAAAGACTATAGGTCCAACACTGAGTGTTCACTGTTACATTTTAGTTGAATTTAAGCGTCTGTCTATTGCGTTCCAAAACAGCCGATTTCATAAGGGCGAAATGTTAAATTGTTACAATGTAACTTAAAAACTTTAAAAATAAACATATGTGTTTTGGAATATAATGTTCAGCTTCGGCAGCTTTACCTATGTGCTAAAATATACAATGACGATAGTGACAAGTCCATAGCAACCAGTGTTGAATTGGTTATATCCCAGCGTCATTTGCTGAATGGTCTCAATGTTTTATTGTTTTATTTCATATGAATACTAGTTTACTAGAAGAGTAACTTAGTATTTGAAGTAATGCAGTAATGCATGAAGTGTGCATTTAGTTTCCATGCTTACTGTGTTTCCACAACAATGTTAGTGAGTAAATCTACTGAAATGGCCACCACACCATAACAGAGGAGTGGGATGTGTAAGATGAGAATGCAGAGGTTAACTCCTGTACATCATGGCTGTAAAAATCAAATGGTATCTGTACTTCTTTGCTAAGTGCAAACTTGCACGCGAGGGGAGGGTCGTTCCTCTTTTTGAAATCATTTTGGAGGGTCACTTTTACTCACGACATGCTAACGGCAACACAGAATTCCATTCATTATGCTAAGCTAAGCTAGCGGCGGCATTGCTGGACTAAGACAATGCATGCACTGAGACAAAAATGCATTTGCCCACCTATATAAATATAGAGGAGACGGTGAATAACCTTATTTCAACAAACGGTGGCGTATTCCTTTAACAATTGCGTAAGGGAAATAAAATAAATTGGTAAGGTAGTCAGAAATGTGTTAATAGACCTATTTAACATTTTGTTTACATTTCGATTACTATTACTATAAGGCCTTTTTTCTTTGAGCCCCTGCCACCCAAAATGTCTGTGCATGTCCCTGTTGGACCCCTAGAAGCCACCCCCCCACTCCACACCTGAGTGTGTTACTAAAATCATATCTAAATATGAGGAAACAAAACCTATAAAACAGAACGGCGGTAAAGAGGCGGAGCAACACTGGACAGACAACATTCCAACTTCAGTTTCCTTAGAATGAAACTCAAGGTTTGTACATGTTGTTACGTTTTAATTAACCTCTTTTGTTTCTTCTTGGTTTCTGGCTTCAGTGTTTCTGCAGTTTAAAGTATTTGGAGGTAACACCTGTAGTAAACTGGTAAGGTAGTCAGGAATGTGTTTTTGTATGCATTTCATTTCATAGGCCTACATTCAGGGCTTGACATTCCCCACTCTGGCTATTATTTAGTTAGTGACACAACATTTTTGCTAGCCACTATTTTGTGGGAAATTACATTATTATAAATATAGTTTTATTTGATTAGAGTTGACTGTGGTGTGCTACAATTCACTTGAACTAGAATTACAACCTTTTTAAATGTAAATGACCACCCAAACGTAGGCTCTAACAGTGATGAAATATTCAGCTGTGATAAGGTTGTGTGTAAAGCTCCTCGTGTATGAAAATATACAACCAATTAAGACATTAAAAGCAGGACCTTAAGTTAACGACAGTTAAGTTAAGATTTGCTTTACTTGCTTACTCTTCAGAGCTACATGAACGAATGCTTCATGAGGACAGGCTGAGAATGAGAACTCGCTGCGTATCTGATGGTTGATCAAACTCCAACAACAACAAGAACATGAAACCGCACACACACACACACACACACACACACACACACACACACACACACACACACACACCACACACACCACACACAGACACACACACTTTCAGTACATTCAGTCTAATCCTAGCATCGTTTATCACAGAATTTCAATGAATAATTTCATAATGACTGCATGAACTTTCTTCATGTGACTTTACTGGTATCAAACCTGATGATCCATAAGATCAACCTTTGGTTTGTTGTTGTACAGCAGAGTCAAAGCATCAGCTTTACTGTTATGGTTTTTAATCTGCTGGGTGCATTGACTTGTGGTGTGGTCTAGACCTCCTCTATCTGGAAAGTGTCCCAAAATAACTCCTGTTGGGATTTGACACTATAAATAAAGTTGAATTGAATCCTGAAGCAATTTCAAAGATAGTTATTCTCATCAGTCATAGGGTCCAGGTTGAAACAGACTAAAACTAACCTTTAACTCCACTTATAGAGAGCTGGGGTCTCATTTATAAAACCGTGTGTAGGATCCTTACTATAAGTGTACATACGCCCAAAAGCCCAAAATGGCGTATGCCGAAAAAAAGTCAGATTTATAAAACCGTGTGTACGCACATCTGTAAGCAATGTTCCCTTTATAAATCAGAGATTACCTACAAGTGTGAATATGTGGATCAGCCTCTTATCCCGCCCTGTACACGCCCATTTTTAACCATAAATAGTCAATGCAAAGCACCTCATGAATGCTGATCAGTATATGAATGACACTGGCAGTTGTTACACCAAATCATGATGACTGGCGGGGAAAAATCAAAATACTTCTCATACATTCAGGAATTGCTGGTAATTGAATTATAATTTCGGCCTGTTCTCACACAGTATAGGGAAACCT
>NC_050193.1:2230117-2255117 GCF_008315115.2 Sander lucioperca | reverse complement strand
GAGGACAACATGAGGGTTAAAGGAACACGTTAAACAGAGAAAGTTCAGAAACGTTCTTTTCTTGTAGCTCCATTTTTTTATGAGCAGAACGGCTGGTTTTAGATATTTTATGATGAAGGCAGCAAAAAAGTTTCTGGTAAACGCTGCTCCTCCTCCTCCTCCTCCTCTTCTACGTCCTCTACTATACCTTCCCCTCACCATTTCAACAGAGGAAAAAGAAGAAAGAAACAACAAACAAGACAGCACAATGGCCGGACCTACGTGAGTATTTTAAACTGCTTTTTCATTTCCTCCTCCTCCTCTTTCTCTGCTGACATCCTGCTGCTGCAGCTGATAATGAATAATCTGCTGCTTTTAGTTTCTCTGCTCTGTGTAAACAACTGTTAACAAAACGGGAATCCTTATCATCTGTTTGACTTTGAAAACACTAAATTCACTTTAAAGACGCCATCGAGAGAAAGTGGCGGGAAAACAGGTCAGAACCTGCTGCCATTCTGATGAGAAACACAAACTGTTAACCCTCCACTGGGTGGGTCAGAGTTGCTGTAGTGCTCTTCAGTAAACTGTAAGTACTCAGTTACTTTCCACAAGTACAATATTTCCATCAGAGATGTAATGGAGTACAAGTAGAAAGCAGCAGAACATGGAAATACTCAAGGAAAGTACACTACATTATTTATCTATGTGCAGTACTTCTGGTTCAACTTGTTAAAGGTGACCTATTTTGTAGCATTTCCAGGTTCATACGTGTATTTTGTGATTGTACTAGAACATGTTTCCATGCTTTAATGGTCTAGACACACTTCACGTTTCTCCTCCTGCTGCTCCTGTACTCTCTCTGCTGGAGCGCCTGTCTCTTTAACCCTTGTGTTGTCTTCTCAAAATGTCGATCTCAGAAATCTGGGTTTCTTTTTAACTACCTCATTTTAATTACCCAAAAATAACATGGATGGATGATTCCATACAACACGCTTCGCAAGTACTCCACTTTCATTGAATTTTGGGTATTTTATTCGTTTTTTTTGCATTTGAAAAAAAACTAAAATGTTTCGAAATAGTATCATTGCTGAACGTTGACCCTTCTGTGATTATCATTCCTTTAATATTAGTCTAAATAATTAATAATTTCTGCTTCTTTAAGTCAAGGACTAGGTATAGTTTCCTATAAATGAGGTTTTTAATTAACCATGAATTCCAAAAATAAGTGTAAAACTATAGTGGTAGTAAGTTGGTGTTAGTGGTGTTTATACATGGTAGTGAAAAGAAGCGTTAACATAAAAAAGAGCGAAAAACATTGAAAAAGGTGCCAAAAGTGTCGAAAAAAAGAGAGCAAAATGTCAGAAGACAACACTAGGGTTAAGAAGAAGGTAAAGCGACAAAAAAGTCAATTAAATGCAAAAAAATTAAAGCTGCAAGCAGCATTGGATGGGCCCTCGCTCCTCTGCACGCGTCGGGGTTACTGGAGGATACCGCTTTTTGCGGCCGTGCATTTGCGCGGCACTCAGACACCTCAAATCGTCACCAATGAAAAGGGAACTCTGCTGAGTTCAATGATACCTCACACTAGACTCTACCATAAACGGTTAAAATGGTATGAAAGGGGGCGTGGCCTGAATAAGTGGGCGTGGTTATAATAATATAATATAATAAATGCTCAAAATGGCCACCCCACCACGGCCACGCCCTATGACGAAAAGTTTTTCTTTTAACAACTTTTCATCTTTAACGTCTTAAGGTGGCACAGACCAAATTTGAAGTTGATCGGATGAAATCTCTAGGAGGAGTTCGTTAAAGTACGACATGTGGAAATGGCCAAAATCGCATTCATTTCGGACTTTCAATTCAAAATGGTGGACTGCCTGTTGGGTTTAGGGTATGGCTCCAATGACGTTTTTTGTACGTCTTGACATTATACATATGTGTACCACGTTTCGTTAGTCTACATTAAATGTACTGCAGGGGCAACATTTTTTTAATTTTGTAGGGGGCACTAACGAGCCATTTTTGTGCGCATATTCCCGAAACCCTTAAAAGTATGTTAAGCCCCTCAAAAAGGCGATTCATTTCAGAAACCAACATGGCATCATGACTTTGCGTAAACATACACGCCACTTTCCTAAAGCCAAATAGCGTGTTATCTGTACGCATTTTGAGCCATCCACATGTATGTCTACGCTGTATACAGCGGATGTAAAAAAAAATACAAAAAAAAAGGTTGGGTTTAGGAAAAGAACATTTGGAAAGGCTTTTGTAACAAAAAAACGACAAAAACACAGAAAATAATGACAAAAACACGATGGTGACCAACATCACACGCTTAAGAAAACAATAAACGGTTGGGTTTAGGAAAGAAACATTGGGGAAGGAAAAAAAAATAACCGGTTGAGAAACACCACACATGAAAAAAAAAAATGATATATATATTTCGTGAAGCTACATTTCCATATGGCTCTTTGCAGTTTTCCTTATTTAAAGCTAATGTACTTGCACTTACTACTTGTCTATAGTTTGTACCTCCAGGGTTAAACGCACTTAATTGTAAGTCACTTTGGATAAAAGCATCAGCTAAATAGCACGTAATTAGGGCCCGAGCACCGACAGCGGCGAAGGCCCTTTTGAAACTGAAGGAATTATTATTATTATTATCATTATTATTATTAGGGCCCGAGCGCCGACAGCGGCGAAGGCCCTATTGAAAATAAAGGAATTAAAAAAATAATTAATTAAAAAAACTTTTCGGCTGTGGCAGGGTGGCCATTTTGTGTGTTACGCCGCCGAAACAGGAAGTGGGTGTAACTCAAGTGTACATTGTCCGATTGGCTCGAAACTTTTCAGGATTCATAAGAGTCCAACCCTGAGGACAAATAAAGGCCGATATTTACTTAAAGTCATAGCGCCCCCTAGTGGCAACAGGAAGTAGGCCTAAAAGTCAAGGTGCTATACTTTAACAAACTCCTCCTAGAGATTTCATCTGGCGGATTTCAAACTTGGTCTCTATCATCCCAACAAAGGGATGAAAAGTTATTAAAAGAAAAACTTTTCGGAAATGCACCTTATATGACAAACATCATCTGATTTACATGAAACTTAGAATGTGTGGTCTACATGTGATAATGAGCTGGCCCCTATAATATAACCACGCCCACTTACTCAGACCACGCCCCCTTTCATAACCTTTGAACCGTTTAAGGTAGAGTCTTGTGTGAGGTGTCATTGAACTCAGCAGAGAGTTTGTTTTTGATTGGTGATCGTTTGGCCCGCCCCCTATGCTTAAGCCACGCCCCCTTTCATAACATTTGAACAGTTTAAGGTAGACCCTTGTGTGAGGTGTCATTGAATTCAGCAGAGAGTTGCTTCTTCATTGGTGATGGTTTGGCCCGCCCCCTATGCGTAAGCCACGCCCCCTTTCACAGCTAATGAACTGTATGACGTAGTCTTGTGTGAGGTATCATTGAACTCGGCAGGGAGTTCCCTTTTCAGTGGTCATGTTTTGCCCCGCCCCCTATGCTTTAACCACGCCCCCTTTTATAACATTTGAACCATTTAAGGTAGAGTCTTGTGTGAGGTGTCATTGAACTCAGCAGAGAGTTGCTTCTTCATTGGTGATGGTTTGGCCCGCCCCCTATGCTTAAGCCTCGCCCCCTTTCATAACATTTGAACGATTTAAGGTTGACCTTTGTGTGAGGTATCAATGAACTCAGCAGAGAGTTCCTTCTTCATTGGTGATGGGTTGGCCCGCCCCCTATGCTCAAGCCACACCCCCTTTCATAAATGCTGACCCATCTAAGGTAGAGTCTTGTGTGAGTTATCATTGAACGCAGCAGGGAGTTCCCTTTTCATTGGTGACGATTTGCGGTGTCTGAGTGCCGCGCAAATGATGGTCGCAAGGAGCAGCGATCGCCGCTAACCCCGACGCGCGCAGAGGAGTGGTTTGATGGTTGGATGGATGGTTTTGTTGGGATATATATATATACAAACAAAAGGAATATACGCTAGCTGCTAGGCTAACGTACAATGGTAAACACATAGAATATGGTACACGCACATAGCAGAGCTTGCAAACGGTGGCTTTTTTGTCGATAACGCTAACGTTGTCAACATAACTCATTTCAGTGAAAGAGGAGGGGGCTCAAGTTCTGTCGATGGGTCTCCACCATCTGCAGTTGCCATGCTATTTTGACTGACTCTAGCTAAGTTACAGGAGGTTGACTGACTCGCAGCACTTCAAAACGTGTGTATTTTTCTGCTTGACAAGCCGATAGGACATGACGTGGGGGCGTAGCAGTTTCGACGATTCCATTTTTTTATTCGAAATTCAAGATTGTGACTTAATTTCACGAAATCGTGACACCCTTACTCACGCGTTTTTTGCACACCCTGTTTTTGCACACCCTAACTCCATTATCTCTGTCATGCCCCATTGCATATTTGCTCAGATGCACATCCGCACCTGACCTTTTGAACCTCTCATCTACTCTTCTGTATTGATTGATATATTCTACTCTTCTGTATATGATTCTGTTATACTTGCTCTAACTGTATATTGACTCTTTACTACAATCAACATTCTTATAGACTAGATAGTCTTTTCATGTTTACTGCGTTATTTCCGATCTACATCACTATCTAGACCACAACCTGCACTAACTGTACATTGGCTCTTCACTACGTTTTAGATTCTTACAGACTGTCTATTTATGCATATTGCATTATCAAATCACCAACTGGTCCACAATTTGCAATATCTGTATTTTGACCCTTTAAGCGGTGATCTATTAATGTATATTGTGTTATCACCACATCACTTTTGCATATCCTTCGGCTTACACCACACGTTTGTGCTGGCTTTACTTAATCTGCACTTCATGTAGCCTTCATGTAGCCTTCCTGTAGCCTTCATGTAGCCTTCCTGTAGCCTTCATGTAGCCTTCCTGTAGCCTTCATGTAGCCTTCCTGTAGCCTTCCTGTAGCCTTCATGTAGCCTATTGTATTCTGTACTTCTGTATTGTATTGGATGAGAAACTGTATGTTTCTCTTATGCTTTTCTTAGCCAGGTCGTCGTTGCAAATGAGAACATGTTCTCAACGGCCTAATAAAGGTTAAATAAAAAAATAAAAAAAATAAAAGAATTCCTTCAGTTTCAATAGGGCCCTAGTAAATGAAAATGTGACGTCAAAAAAGAAGCTACCAAAGCGGCGTCTGAAACTGTGCTCTGATGTGAACAGGACAGAAGCTGACACCATTCTCAACGATATGCTTCTGACCATCCTGAGGGACTTGACTGACGACGAGTTTGACTCTTTCAAGTGGAACCTGAGAAACATTAAAAAAATCCCACGGGGTGAGCTGGAGTCCGCAAACCGGCGTAAGACCGTGGACCTGATGCTGTCCTATCACAAGCAGGAGGCCGTGAAGATGACCAGAGATTCGCTGATGAAGATCCCGAGAAACGACCTGGTGGAGCGTTTACCTGCTCAATAAGGTACAAACACACAGAGCTGTAGTTAACTTTCAGAACGCTTGAGTCACTTTTAATCAAACTTCACAGCAAAGTACAGCTTTAAGATACTTGTTCTGTACTCAGCGCTGGAATGTAACTAAATACATTTACTCCAGTACTGTACTTAAGTCCAGATGTTGAGGTACTTGTACTTTACTTGAGTCTTTTCTTTTCATGCCACTTTCTACTTCTACCCCGCTACATTTCAGAGAGAAATATTGGACTTTTTACTCACTACATTCATCTGTTACAGCTTTAGTTACTAGTTACTTTAGTTACTAGTTACTTTACACATTCAGATTCCTGCAGACAGAACACATGTAGTTTATAAATCTGATGTTTGATTCTAAAGTAAACTAACCAACAATATAACAGCTACAAGTCACGCTGAGATGATCAGACCATTACACACACACAGCTGGTTGATCCTTTACACTTTCTAATATGTTTTAATACTTTAACTACATGTTCCTGATGATACTTAGGGACTGACATTTATTGCTGGTGAAGGGAGGGTCAAGTCTATTATGAGTTACAAAACTCCTCCGGTAGCCCCTTGTGTTGTCCTTCGGCTCACCGGGACCCGAAGGACAACACAAGGGTTAACTATACGTTTATTTGACGTTTTGTATTGGCCTGGTGTTGAGCTTCGGCCCCTCCCCCGGTTCATGTGAAATGGACAATATAAAACATCAAATAAACTGGACGGGTCCCGGTGACCCGAAGGACAACACAAGGGGCTACCGGAGGAGTTTTGGGATCTTTAGTTATAATAGTCTTGACCCTCCCATCGCCAGCAATAAATGTTTCTATGACCCTGCAAAATGATTGGGAAAAGAGGCACGACCCTCCCCAATTATTTATTGATGCCTTCTGTTCTGGTTTGCGCTTGGCAAAGATGTACATATAGACACTGGTTATATACAACCATGACATACAGGAGTTAACCTCTGCATTCTCATCTGACGCATCACACTCCTCTGTTATGGTGTGGGGGCCATTTCAGTAGATTTCAGGAAAAAAAAGGTGCCGGTACTCTCTTGCATTGGCAAATCATTATGACATTTGAGATTTCAACAGTAAAAAACAAAACTTGGAGCTATTGCTGGTACAACAACAATGTATTGTTATTTATTAACAACATAAATGTATGTATTTATTTAAACAAGTTGTGTGTGTGTGTGTGTGTGTGTGTGTGTGTGTGTGTGGGAAGGGGGCAGAGGAGAAATAGAAAGAGGAAGCAGATGTATAGATGCGACCAGAGCAGAGTTGGTGGAATAGGTTCAAATGTTGTACACAGTGTGTGCGGTGTCCGAAACAAACTCGAACACTTCTTTTTAGTTTCTAGGTTTTCAGCAGTGATAAATCTGTTAGGTAAGGCCGATCATCCGAGGTAAATCACGTAGTGCCCTCTGGGTAGTGTAGTTTATGTAACGTTATGGTCAGTCTCTCTAAAACTGACGCTTTCTCTGTCAGTGGTAGAGTACCGGCAACACTGCGTACCGGCCCACTTCAAGCACTGGTAACATGGTTGTGGAAACACAATAAGCATGGAAATTAAATGTACACTTCCTGCATTACTCCAAATACTAAGTTACTCATCTAGTAAACTAGTATTCACATGAAATAAAATAATAAACCAATAAAGACCATTCAACAAAGCACACTGGGTAATAACAAATTCAACACTGGTTGCTATGGACTCATCACTAGGCTTCCTCAGTCATTGTATATTTTAGCATATAGGTAAAGTTACCGAAGCTGAACATTATCCAAAACTCCATTTCTCAGACGAGCGTCGACTTGGGAGCTTGCATGCTACCACTCCTTCCTTCTCAAATGCCTTGAAAAGGCTGTCGTTTGCACAATTTCAAATCAGCGGGACCCAGGCGCAGAGCTGTGGGCGTGGGAATCAGAAATTCAAAGTGTGTTGGTGTGCAAAGTGCTGCAATAATCACAACAACCATGGATTGCTGTTGTGGCCAACAACTGGAAACTTTATACATTGTTCATCTGCTTTCATTACTAAATTCACTTCTGAGACTTTTTTTTTTATGCGAGAAATCAACTATGTAGAGCTTAAGTATGGGCCGTTTAATGAAAATTCATGGCTAATTGCAAATTTGGTCCGACTGTGTCGGAGATCAGAAGCTCCACAGTCTGACGTGACAGCTGGCCTGAGCTCTATCAGGAGACTCACGGACAAGAGGCGTTTAGTTCCCTTATCTTTTGTTTAAATAACTCAACACGCATATCCATTATAAGATTAACTGGAACCTGTGGTTTTTCGAAGTTCGAAGAAACGATTGAGGGCATAACGTAACAAGCTCGCTGACTCCAAACTCGTGTTGCTGTCATGTTGCTATTTTTGTTGGGTCAGACCTATCTGCTAGTTATAGGGGGCCGAGACTGAGAGCTACATTGAAAAGTATGCACCAAACAAGCCATTTTGAAATGTTGCTGGTTTCATGAATACAAAAGTTGGGTGACCCTCCCCCCTAGACTAAAAAACATTGGGTGACCCTCCCCTCAATAAAAAAATAAAAAGACATGACCCTCCCTTATTTTCCTCCAGTGGTCCATTCCATAAATATCGAACATTCTCAATGGAGGACTTTTACTGTAACACAGTATTTCTACAGTGTGGTATTAGTACTTTTACTACAGTAATCTGAATACTTCTTCCAGTGCTGCTCGAGTGTTTCCATTTATTTGCTCCTTTTTATATCCACTCAGAGCTTTACGTTATCAGAAGATGAAACAGGAGTGTATTAGATTCTGTCTAAACATCCCAGAATATCTAACACGTTCTCTCTCTGTGTTTCAGGGTCATCGGCGCAGATACACGCCTCCTAAAGCTCGTCTACTCGCCTGATACACCCTGAACTACTACAACTACTATTTCTAGTCATAGTTCCATTGTCTTTATAGGGAGGAGAGGGAGGAGAGGAAGGAGAGGGAGGAGAGGGAGGAACACTAACTTTTTGTAAACGGCTCATAGGACCAAACGTCTCTGTCTGTCCTTTACACTACATCTGAACCAACCTTTGGACAACCTCTGAACAACCTCTGTGAACTTGTGTTATAAATAAATGGAAATGATTTCAAACGTTGTGTTGTTGACTGAGTTTCTGCTTCCTGTCATCTGAAATAATGTTTACACTTAATAAAACATGATAAACACATATTTAATGAAACTTATTTTACTGTTAAACATGTTTATTACTCATTATTAAGGCTTTAATAAGTATTCTTGCACACAACATTTTCTATATTATTTTAAGTATTTGTTAATGTTTTTATTAAAAGATCAGAGATTTGATATATGAATATGTAAGAAGTCACATTTCACAGCTTTGTGTTGTGTCAGATTTATAAGGCTGAGAGACAGACCGAGAGAGCGAGAGAGAGAGATAGACAGACAGACAGGCAGGCAGACAGACAGACAGGCAGACAGACATTAGTTTTATACGGCACATTTGTGAGCAAATAAAAAAAATAAAACATTTTTAAAGTAGGACAGAGTTATAACGCTCCATGACATGTTTTATCTGTTACACTGTCAATATTGAACTTTAAAATCAATAAATCTCAAATAAACTTCATCACAACATTTGGCAGAAATATCCCAATCAGATGTCATCCCCAAATGGTTGTAAAGTTAGGTTATGTTTTCTGAGTTTTCTGCAGAGATGGCAAAAGTACTTCCAGTTAGAGTTTAGATTCTCGGCCCGAGCCCGACCCGAGCCAGACCGGACCTCGGGTCGGGCTCGGGCCGTTATTTTCCGCCACATCCTCGGGCCGGGCTGGGCCCAGGCCGGACCCTTGATCAAGCAATTTTTTTTTTTTATCCATTACCTTATTATCCTATTTGGGTGGGGAGAAAGCTTAGCCATAATCAGAAATATTATATATATATATATATATATATATATATATATATATATATATATATATATATATATATATATATATATATATAAAAAAAAAAATATATATATAAATAAAAGTAACAAATGTGTACAAAAGTTAGGCTGCAGTTACAAAATGCAGCACGTGTCATGCGCGGAGTCTCCTCCTCTCGCACGCATCACACCGGGAGCTTGAAGATGTAAAGAAAAAAAGAAAAACAGGAGAATTAACTTTGAGCAAGTGTGGAGGAAAGTCGGAGGTATGGAAGCAGTTTAAACAAGTCCTGGGCAGTGACAACAATATGTTGTTCATCATTGTTTCTATTTTTTTTACGTTTCTTCATTCAGATCCATTTGCGATCCGTTCCATTCTAAACTAACAGCGCAGTTTACAGCTTCGTCCTTGTTGTATTATTCTAAACAGATTTCTGCAGTTCAAACAACTCGTATTAAAAAAAATTGTCGGGTTGCTGTAGAAGTAAAGTTGTCTTGTTGCTGAAAGGTGCTGTGAAAACATCAACAAACGTCAACAGCACCGCAACCGCTTTCAGCTCTCCATTAATATCATATCACAGCAAACGCTGTCTGCGTGAACTTATGAAAAACTGTAACCACACTTGAAACCACTTTATCGGCATTTCCGTGACTCACTGTGACTTCAACAAAACTGCAGAGCCGACGTAGTTTGCACCGTCCGCAGCTATGCGTGTGTGTGTGAGTGTGTGTGTTTGTGTCAGAGCTCTGCTCTCTGTCAATTTTCAGAGAGGACAGATAAGCTTGCGCTTACACACTCTCAGGTACCGAAATTTCAACGTTTAACGTGTAAAAAAAGGGGGCAAATTTACTGGTCGCACATGTGCGACTGGATGTAAAATTCAGTCGCACACTCTCAAACTTTGGTCGCAAAATGCGACCATTTGGTCGCAGTCTGGAGCCCTGTGGCAGTAATTCTATTGTATTAAATCAACAAGGTCATTATTGCGCTATACTGCCACCTACTGATACAGAATAGTATTTCATGTCTCTGCCAGTCATCATATTGCAGGCACAGATGCCCAACAATGGCAAATCATTTGCAGTAACTCAATAAAAACATTTGTTGGACCAATTAAGTAAAATCGGATAATTTCTCCCGGCACACAGGACGATCTCTCACAGCACACTAGTTTGTCTGACCAGTCCATTAATACTCATCATACATATTTAAATAATACATTAATTCTTTGTTTTAGGTGTTTTTATTAACTTAAATTCTTATGAATACAATTTTTTTGTCTATTTGTTATTTATGGCCTGTATGCCTCATTGATCTGAGCTTATACATCTTGAATTTGATCGAGTACTAAAAAACAAATGCTGGATTATTTTGACGATAATAAATAATCAGATGAAACATAGTATACTGTTTATCACAGATTACTTTGGGCAAAATTTACCAAGGACATTTTTAAGAAACCATTTACAAATGTATACATTCACATAAAGTAACACCTGTTTGGGTCAAAAGTAAGAGATTTTATCTGTCAATTTGGAAAAAGAGAGAGACTCTGAGAAAAGGTTAGAGTAGTAGGTGTGAAAAAAGCAGGGAAATATTTAAAAAATATTAAAAATAATAAAATGATCTATGGAAAGGAGTGCCATATGTTTTTGGTTCATGATAAAGTATCTGCATTCAGGAAAAAGTTGGACTGTGTTGGGCTCGCGTGGAACAGGGCTCAGTCCCTTTTGTACCACGCATGCGTTGAAACACTTGACGACCAACAGCGACCAAACATCAACTTTTTTTTGTATTAAATCTTTATTATACAATAGTCATACAAACAATCAAGACTAATAACCATAGACTGTATATTATTACTGCGATGAAGTGTAAACGTACATAAGTGTCCTTTCGAAGACGGGATGACAGCTCTTCCAGCCACCACTGCTGTATACCACTATAGTAGCTACATGCTAACGGCAGTAAACATGTCATCTTAGCTGCCACTGTTAAATTCTCCCCAATTCCGGGTCACATTCCTGCTGAAACATGTCCGATTGTGTAGTGTTTGGTTCAGAAGCCTTTATCTGCTTAGAAAGTGCTGCTTCGTTCCACTACAATCTAAAGTTAGCATACTCTATTATAATTATTATGTAGCTGCTAACGCGACATAGCGGAGTATGTATAGCTATATATGTATGTATATAGCAAGACTAAAGTACTATCTATTTTTGACTGGGAACAAAAAATGGTTTAACATGACTTTGAACACAACAGGATTAAACGATGAGATGGGTCTTCCCCTCTCCTATAAAAACAGATCGTGCCTTTTGTCTGTCAACGCGTGAACATGTTTACATTTAGGCTATTTCAATAGATTTTTTTCAGGGAGTTAAGCCAAATAATTGGGTGACAAAGAACATGCATATAGACTATTAATTTTACATATAGACTATTAATTTTACAGGGTAACAAATACAGTGTCGGTAAACTCTTAATTTGAAAAACAATTAATGCATATCCTGCCAATCAGATTTAGCACCACCCACAGAGGAACATCGGAATATCAAGTGTTTTTTCTGATTTATGTGCAAGAACGGGAAAACCAAAAATCAAGTCATAATTTCGTTTTTTCGTTTTCATATGTGAAAACGAAAACAAATGATCGGATGATACACGGACCCTACCACTGCCAGTGTTGCTTTCAGCCAAGGCTAAAATTACTTTGAAAACCTAACCTAACTCTTGATAATGCTTGGAGGGACTTTTATTTCATAATGTCACATTTCTTTATTACCCTCTCCCTGCCTTCCTCATGCTCTGTCTCTACCCACCGCAGACAACTTCGCCCAAAGAGAGTCAAACCAGCTGAGGACTTGACTTTCAGTTCACAGCTGTAACGCTACTGTTACATTAACGTTACCGTTACAGCGCCAAAGTCTGGTCCC
Source organism: Sander lucioperca (assembly GCF_008315115.2). NCBI lineage: Eukaryota > Metazoa > Chordata > Actinopteri > Perciformes > Percidae > Sander > Sander lucioperca. Next base: position 2,242,778 of record NC_050193.1, on the reverse strand, counting down.
AGTAAACTTTCTGTTGCTGCCGTTAAGCTTCCTGATCTGGCAGAAAGTCACCGGCGGTTCGGAATCAGATCATGGGGATCAGACCTCCAGTGCTGGGTCTAATGTTATGTTCGCTGCTGCAGCTGCAGCAAACTAGCAGCTCGCCACCGGCCCTGTGACCTGGGACCCTGGTTCGCTCTATGTTCGCTCCCCCAGTGCTGACTGACTCTAGTCCGTCTGCAGAGCTAGAGTTACTGCTCGCTGGGAATCAGACGAATCTGCTGCGCTCATTCATATTTTCTTTTCTTTGCAGATGGTGATATGCTTTGATGCACTGATGTCAGGCAGGCTTGCTAGTTGCTTTTAGTCTGAGTCTGTGATATAACCAAACTTCCTTTGAATGTAACATGCAAATAAATAGACGGAAATAAATAAAAATCCCCTGAAATAAATACAAGTAAAACATATAGGCCATTAAACTATAATGACTAATGCATATATGTATGCCTCATTTATGTATTTCATGATGTATTTCTATCACAGCTGATGCGAAGGCAGGCAAGGTTGGAACCCAAATGCAGTTAAAGAGTTTTATTTAAAACAGGCAACACTTATTGGGAGCAATAATCCAGGAAACAAGGAAATCCACGACAAGGAATGCAGAAAAAAACCAGAACACACAGCAAAAAGACGAGACGATCCGACAAAAGACAAGGGGAAGACAAAGACTAAATACACAGGGTAACGAGGAAACAAGAGGCAGGTGACACAAGGGCTGGGAAACAGGTGGAAAACATCAGGTAATCACAAGAGCGGGAAAACAGATAGTAAAACAAGACAAGACAGAGAACAGATTATCAAAATAAAACAGGAAACAAGCAAAATACAGAACAGAAACAGACTACCAAAATAAGACACACCAAAAACCCTGACAATTTCATAGCCATATTTATGTATATTTATGTAAAGAGGTGCAAAAAACGGATGATCAGTCGCTCAGGAAATTACAGGCTACAGTTTCCCTCAACTGCAGCCTGTCCGTGTTTAAAGCAAAACTGGTAGGCTACACCGGTGCTACTCATGGATATATTAAGAGAACGTGCTGCTGCCTTGGAAATGCAACATCCGATCTCAGAATATGAAAAAACTGGCATTTTTTCATTTCTGTTTTCTAGTGATTTCATTTTTTGTTATATGAAATGGAAAATAAAAATCAAAGCACGTTTTAAATTTTCACATTCCCTTTTGACAATGAAAAGGAAAAAACGCCTTGTATTTCAATTTCAAATTTTGTATTTTAAAACGAAAATCAAATAACCATTCGTTTTTTGTTTTGTAATACCTGTTAATGAAATGAAAATCGAATGACCAAAACATACACTGACCTAACACACACACTACATACAAGGCCCTCCTGCTTGTATCAGGTTGGGATTATCTATTGGCTGAGCATGCTGTCTTCCTCCTGACATCACTTCATGTCCATTTTGCTGTCAATAAGTCACATCAATATATAAAAACCCAATGAAAGCAGTTTTGAATTGTGAGATTTGCATAGGAAAGGGATGTCAATGGGACTTTGAGGTTCTATGTATGCCTATTTTACCCACCGAACTGTCGTCATTCAACTATGACAAGGTAATCTCAGTTTTGCATTCTATCACCCCTTTAAGTGTCACAAGACAAATTCACACATTTCTAAAATGTGTGAGGCCTGATTAAAGCAGAATTCTGTGATAACAGCGGTACGCTGACTTTCCAAAAGCAGTAATGTTATCAGAATGTGTGAATACATTATGTTGATTTACCTTGTTTCAACGTGTGCTCTAGTTGACAGAGGAAGGCTGAGAGGTGTAATCATCTCACCAGTGTGCCAGCTTTCTTGAGAATAGGCAGCTATTATTTATTTTTCTCCAGAACCTGGAATCTGAAATTACTGTGAAATGCATTTACTAGTCACGTAGTCACTTAAACATGCCTGCACACAGAATTGAACTGATGCAGTTTGCCACATCACAAGCTACCATACTGCTCAGTAGAAGACTTTGAACAGACTAACAAATACTGTAGAGTTTAGTTTGACTCATATTTTATTTGCTGATAAGAAAATGTATATTGACACCAGTGATTTAAAACCCCACACCTTAATATGTGTCTTTAGAAAGACTACAGGAATGTCTGTTAATATTTATTTATTGCTGCATAATTTCATGCATTCATTATTGCATTTTACTTTATTGAATCATATACACAGCAGAGCGTAAAGACAGGACACATAGGGAGAAAGAGTGGGCAGATGACATGCAACAGAAGTCCTTCATTCAAACCTCAATTCCCAAATGTTCAGCATTGTCATTTTACACATAAGGATGTACACGCATGCAAAAAATATCAATTCAGCATTCACTTTATACGTAGACAAAGCATCACCCGTTACTGTTAGAAACCAGGTGTGTCTTTGTTGCAAGCAATTACAAAATTCACAAAAGTTAAGACAATCATAAGACATAATGCAGATATGTGAAATGGGAGGATAACCGTAGCAATACCATAAAATGATTATTGTATATCAGCTCTTTGAAGGTGCCAGAGTGAAGCAATGGAGGCAGTCTTGTATTCAACTCAGACTCAACCTTGATGACTCAAACTCAAGACCCGGACTTGGACTAGAATGCTGGTAATGGTGACTCCACATGGACTCTGACTCCAACACTGGGGACTCAAGACTTGACTTTGGTGACTAGACTACAACACTGGGTAGACCCATGAAGACCTCTACTGCAGAGGGCCCAAAGAAAATTGCATTAATCGTCTGGGTCGTATTGGTGTATCCTCACAGCCTTTTGACAATCAGCTGATTGAGGCAGTAATTGCATCAGCTGGTATATAAGAGCCAAGCTGTCATTCAGCTGGGGTTCCTTTGGTTTGTTGTCACACGACCGTTGAGTACTGCCCAGAACAGTTAAGCTTGTGAATTGAAGTTGTTTTTTTATATATTTTATTTTTTATGCTCTGCTGTCAATCCTTGTACACCATCTGGTAAGGACAGGTCATTATTTGCTTGTGGAAAAGAAGAAAACATATCAATATGAAGTTTGAATGATAACGGAAAATAAATGTGACAAACGAAAGAGATCAGTGGATTCTGAGACTTGTTTAAGCGCGTCGACCAAAGCACATTCCAAAGAACAGGAAGGGATCAAAATACGTTGTCTGAAAGTTTTTCCTTTGTATGTCATCCCTTGATTCACGACTAGAGCCAACAAGTCTGAGCTGCAGAAACACAAGCACATCTTTCTGCCAAACCAAACGTCAAAACTGCACTTCTCACCTGATCTTTAAAAACATCTGTTGCTACACTCTGCCCACAACAAGGGGAGTCATTTAGGGACAGGTAATGGCCAAACTGCAGAGTCATTGCAGCTGGCTTTGTGTTGTTGTTGGCTTCAATCAAACACAACAAAGGCTATCACTTGAATGGCGTTTTGAGCTAATGTTAGCAATCAAACAATCATAGATAGCTAAAACGTTTTTGAAATGATTTCCATCTTCTGTTATTGTTTGTAATGAGAAAAGTTTATTTTATGGATTTCACAAATTTGAGTATGACAAGTTATACCGTAAACCGTTTAAATCTGAGCATGAACAACTCACATCTGCACTCGACTCACATCGGGTAGTGACAGCCGTTCATAATGTTTTGCACACGTCAGCCTGGAACATGTTGACACGTGTCAGTTTACAGTTTACTGTTAACTCCCACTGACATTTTGTTGTCAGGATTGTGCCACATTTCATTAGATAAACAGCAGTCTATATCCATGACGTGATGTAACTCTTTTCTGCCGGATGTCCGTTACCTTCCTCCACAGCGCTGTGGAGTTCATCACAAGTACATTAAGTATCATTTCCTAAAAGTATCAACAGTAAAAGGTACATGCATATTTCATTAGGGCCCGAGTGCTGACAGCGACGAAGGCCCTATTGGAACTGAATGAATTATTATTATTACACCAAATGAATTGGCTTTTTGAGGGGCTTAACATATTCAAAAACTCACAAAATGTGGTGGTCGCATCTAGTCTGGTGAAAATGTGCGTATTTTAAGGGTTTCGGGAATAGGCGCACAAAAATGGCTCGCAAGCGCCCCCTACAAAGTTAAAGAAATTGAGCCCCTGCAGTGCGTTTAACGTAGACTCACAAAACTTGGTACACATATGTATCATGTCAGGATGTACAAAGAACTCCATTAGAGCCATACCCTAAACCCAACAGGAAGTCCGCCATTTTGATTTCAATGTTCTGAAATTAGTGCGATTTTGGCCATTTCCACATGTCGTACTTTAACGAACTCCTCCTAGATATTTCATCCGATCAACTTCAAATTTGGTCTGTGACATCTTAAGGCGAGACACGGCAGGCAAAAACATCGTTTTTTTCCACTGGTCAATTTTGAGATTTTGGGCTATTTGTCTTCAATAACGTGTCTTCTTTCAGACTTGTGGTGAAATAAAGTGCGAAATACACATTTAGGTCTTTATTTTACTCCACTTTGTCTGTTTGCGGCGGTAGATTTCTCCTAAATTCAACAAAAGTTGGCGTTCTAAATCATCGCGCTGCTCCGCGATCGCTGTCTGCACCCTGTCGTCACATATACCGTTGGAAAGCTTTCTTTCTCCTCTACAATGCTGTTGGATCCAAATATGGTCATTTCCTTTTTATCAGCAACCAATCGTGAAAGTAAAAGGGGGGATTTAACTCAAAATGCGCAATCTCATTGGCTGATGCCAATTTCTGACAACGTGATTCGTTCAGAATCGTCACGTGACGTGCTCTGACATTTCCGCGGTAGCTCAAAATGTTGAAAGAAGTGCGTCGAAAACAGCCGAAAATCACCTCAGAAGACGAAAACCGTTGTCATTAGCAAGAAGACACAGGGGATCACAAACTAAGACAGCAGATGATGAAGAAAAGATGCTCTCTCTCAGTATAATCTTACTGTAACATAGTTTTACAGTATAATACCCTTACTGTAACTTAGTTTTACAGTATAATAACCTTACAGTACTTTTACTGTAATTACAATTTGCTAAATTATACTGTAATTGTCATGATGTACTATAGTTTTACTGTAATTGTGGTTCACAGTATATTACACTATTTGGCAGTGGTAGTACAAATAATTGACTTTAGTCCATGTACAAAAGTAATACATTTTTATTTTCGTATTATACAGGTACAAATACCAAGACCAAGATAATTTTAAGTCTGAAAGTGCAAAAAAAAAACAAAAAAAAAAACATACAAGCGATACTACAACCATTTGTAAGTATGTGCCAAACAATGGGCAGTCTGAACAATGCAGTTACCATTTGAATTGACTCAAAGAAAACAAAATGTACACTTTTAAATCCCCAGATGGAACTGCAGAACACTGAATAACCTAGCCAATACATCAGTTCATCCTTTATCTTGGCAGTTGTTGTTTTTTTTTTTATTATTCTGAGTATGTATGAAAAATGTGGTATGGTTGTTTACCACAGAGATGACGTTGTTGGGCATTTGGTTGGGGAGAGGAAGGAGGAACAGTCTGTTTAGAAGCATTTGTGAAGTACGATGAAGAGGCCGGACCCAACTCCTGCTTGCTGATCCACATCTGTTGGGTTGGTCCGTTCTGGACTGTATGGGAAGCAGAGAAAGGTCATGAGTTTACCTCATCTAATTTGTTAACAGACTTACAATTTCTGCAAAAACATAGAATATGACAGTATAAAAAATAACACATCAGTCATCAGTAGTAGTAGTAGTTTACAGGGTTTTTCCTCCCCAGATAATTCATAAGGTCTTTCTACTTTCTTTTGCTGTTTGTCGGTCCCAGCACGTTTTCCCTGTTTGATTAATTTTGTAATTTCAGAATTTATACACATTTTTACTAATAAATTGTCATGACTTTTCCATGTCTTTAAGGCATATCTTTATGACCATAAATCCTCTCAAACATCTGTATAAACACGAAAAGTAGAAATAAAATAAATTACAACATTTACCACAGTATATCCTAAAGGTTACCTTTTTGATTTTCAACCTGGACCCTATTTTCCTATGTTCTTTTGTCTAAGTGACAACAATCTTTGACAATCTCTGACAACACTATGGAAAGGATTCCTACAGAGGTAAACAGTTCTGTTGAAGAATAAGATCCTTTTTTTAAACATAAAAACATACCCAAAATTGCTATTGCTTAACCCACAGACTCCGTGTAAATTAACAGTAACTTTTGATCGTCTGGTGGATTTGGTGATGGTGATTTCGGGGCTGTTTCTTGTTTAAACAAAAAGGATCTTCCTCTTTAACTAAAAGGTCTATCTCTGTAGGGATCCTTTCAATAATGTTGTCAAGACACTTAAAATAATAATCTGAGAACATCAGTGGCAAAAACAGAACTTTTAGTGGACAAAATTGACAATCACACATTTGCCTTATATGATTACATTGGGGCCCGGTTCGAAGCTGCAGGTCAGTGTTCTCGCTCAATCCTGGACCAATTTCAAAGATTGTTGTTCTTATCAGTCACTTAGACAAAAAAACATATGAAAACGTTAACTAAAATTAAAACAACACTATGTAACTTTTGCTAAATAACTGTGACCTCTATTGACACAAGTGGTAAATACAGGATGCCGGTGCATTTAGTTCTGTCGATGTTGGAGCAGGCAGGGTACGTAGCTGCACTGTTCATCGTACTGTGTAATCATTTTTCTGATGTTAACTATATTACATCACACAAGAAAATGCTTACATAGTTTGATGTCTTCCACTCAAACTTGGTGAGCCGTTGGAGGAAGGTGGTGACTCGGGAGCTGATGCTTGTCACCTTTCATTGGACAACTCCTCCCGTCTTGCAGCTTGTACCCACTTTGGCCATGCACTTGGTGCCCTCATCTGGGTTGATCCTTAAGAAGAAACTGGTTTTAAATTTTCATAATAACCAACATCACTCATCTTTAAATACAGCCATTTATCCCCCTTAAATATACAGTATGTGTGGAAGAAAACCTGCCAGCGAGCACGTTCGGTTCAGAAAGTCACAGCGAAAACACACCGGGCACGTACGCGTAGCGTATAGCCCATGAAGCATAGATACATGCCTGATCGCGCACCTGGCCATTCATACCGGACGCGTTTTTCTCCGTGCCAGTCACAAAGCCATCCTTCGTCTCTCGGCTCTCTCTCTCTCCAATAGAAAGAGACAGGATGAGTGGGGGAAACTGTGGTAATTGTAGCCTATCTACAGTATATGTGTGTGTGTCACTCTCTCTGTCCGTCCATCGGTCTCTCCCTCCTTGTGCCTGATCGCGTGTCTCGCTGTGAGAAGTCAAGGCAGCCCAAATCCTCATGAACCTACTGTGGTCTTCCTGTATGTGATGAACTGCCTTGCTTGACACATTCTCCGAATGACACAAAATGATTACTGCAGCTCACAGGCCGAAGTGGCCGCTCCGTGACCAGTATGAACGGATAGATTGGATGACATAGGCGCTGAAATAAAAATAGCTGCGCTACGCAGCTATGCGCAACGCTTACGTGCCCAGTGTGTTACCACAGTAATAGGGCTCCATATACCCAATTCTTTTTCTCAGTTGTTTTCTCTTTGTCAGTAAGTGTATGGAGTGTCCATACAGTCCAAATATGTACCATTACCTATTAAATGCTTTATGCAGATAATTTCTTACCTCTGTTCCAACTCCAGTGTAGTAGATGCTGACTCTTGATATTCAAGATTGAACGCATAAAAGGAGCCAAAGAAGACGACAAAAGCACTGGTGAAGTCATTAAGTTGGTTAGCTTCAAAGAGGACCTTCCCCTCAATGCTGACCATCCAATGGGTGGACGACATCAAACTTCTTCCTAAAGAACAAACAAACATCTCATCTTAATTGTAGTGTGTCACAGAATGCCAAAATACATTGCTAATAAAGCATCCTCCTCTTCTTCAAACTATTTCTCGTACCTAGCATGATCACCCTTGGTGTGGTGGGCAATGTCACCTCCTGCTCAATGGACATCTTGGTCGAGGTTGGCTGCAATCCAAAGCATCTCACATATTGGAAGTAATTTCTGTTTAAATAAAAATGTTGAACTGATAGTGAGGCTGTAAGAACTTAACAAAGAAAGTGCTATTACATCTGTAAAGATGGAGATTTGGTCGTCTTGCTCTTGAAGTTAATTGCCTGGTGGCTCAGCAAGTGATGAGGGACCATGTGCTCCTTTGGGCCACGGGGCCAGACCTTCATGTCCAGCTTTCTTCTTCCTCCTGTCTCTCTCAGTTGTCTCTCACAGTTTCCAGTCACTGGTTGTTGTTCTACATATGAAATGAAGAAAATTATTATTTTTAAGTGCATGCATGGGGTTATAAAACACAATTACAACTAGATAAAAAAAAGAAAAAAAAAAATGCATTCCATGCATTAGTATGCAGGGAACCAGTATAATGTAGGTAACGCTTATATTGTTAGAATAACACAGAATGCTATATGATGCATTACAAGTTAATCACGTAATAGATAGCTAGATAGCTAACAACAACACTATTTTGTCAAGAAAAACTTAAATCCATTATAAAGAGTCCTTAAATCACTTGTTTAACGATCGGTCGAATTTAAGGTTAAGCAGCGAGGGAAATAAATACATTTTACTTTTCTTTTCCCCCATAAACCATGGTAGCTATACACTCAACTCCTAACACCATATTCTTTGAGTTTCACAATCTTTGGCTTAGGTCTCATAAACAAAAACGGATGAATTCAATGAAATATCACATTACAGAATGCTATAATACTACTGTAACGTTGGGCACTGAGGCTAATTTTTGCTGGACATCTTCATTGTTTTAAGTGGCCAAACACTGAAGCCGAGGGAAAAAAATGCTATCCACAAATGCTCCACATTAACGTTACTTAAAGACGTCTTTCCTGTCACCCGACATAACTTTTAGAGTGGGTGTTTTTTTTAAAGATGTAATGTTAACATGCTATTAAAACTAGATGGGCAACTGTAGAGGTAACGGTTTAATGTTAACTTTACCTCCACTAATGTTAGGTTAATATAAACGCACAGACCAACCCACAGACTCAACATTAGCATAAGCGGAGGTAATGTTAGCCAAAATGCGGCAACAGCAAGCTAAAAAGCTAGCAGTTACTCACCTTAAACTTCCAGAATATGGGTTATGTTTTAATTCAAAGATAATGGTGGTCTGACAAGTGAAAAAGATGTCCCGAACAGCGCGTGTAAAACGAGTTGTGTTAGCTTACCGAACGTCGTCATTACAGCTAATCCTCACCATGGAGAAAATGAAACTAGTCAACAGTTTGCTCTTACCTATCTATGACACAGGTCGGTAACCTAACGTTGCTGCTTGCGAAGGCTTGTGAGCAGATTTTAATGTCACAGAATTAGCAAAGATTGGTCTTACCTTAACGCTGCTCCAGCTCTCTTCGAGGAGTGTGTGTGACCGGACTCTGGTGCCCACAGACCAAACCGGGCGGTACTCCTCTGAAGTCTCTTCCCGGTACTCCTTTCAACGCCTTTGAAGTATCGACGCGCTACTCTTTTGAAGTCGTGAGGTCAGAGTTCAAATCTGGCGGTCAAGCATTTAATATCCGTAATGCCTTTCTTGTTTCTCTCAATAAATGATTTACACTGCTGAAAAACACGTCACATTTTTTAATTACCTTTACTGCTAAAAGCATAACAAACAGTGATATTTTATTTTTCCATTTCATTTCTATGCTTCTATAACATTAACTAACAATTTTATTTAAGTCTGTCTTATTCAACTACAGTAGCACTACTGCTATTGTTTTACAGCAGACTACCGCAAATTCAAAATATACAGTAAATTACTGTAAATTAAATGTCATTACCCATAATGCAATGCATATTACAGTAATGAACCGGAAAATAAAATTATGGTATTTTACTGGGCATTTTGTGGTAAGTAACTGTAGAAATTACAGCTAAGTCTAACAGTGTACTAAACAAATCTGTTATTTTGGGATCGGATCCTAAGTGGTGTGAGTCCCTCAGGCTGTAGCAGGCAGATCCATGTTTAGCTGTCAGTGGAGCTGCTGTCACCTCTCCTAGGAGAACTATCAGCTTCTCTTCTGGTGTTAACTTTTTTTGGCTATTTTTTCAAAGTGTAATTCTCTTAGTGAAGATAGTTTTTCCCCGTGGAGGAGGAAGTGTATCTCAGTCTGACCCAGCTGGTGGTCACTGAGCCTGTATTTAGTCAGGATCCGTCTCTTCTTTGTATCTCTGACAGTGTGAAGATAATCTGTCAAATAATAATTTAGTCTACTTTGTTTGCTTTCTCCAATGTTCTAAATATTGGTCTTTTGAATGAGTCATAATTAGTTTTGTTCTGTTGTGTTATGAACCAGTGCTGATGGGAGACTGGTTAGTTATCTTCACCATCAGCTGACTGAGGGGACTGGTTCTGGTTAGTTATCTTCACCATCAGCTGACTGAGAGGACTGGTTCTGGTTAGTTAGCTTCACCATCAGCTGACTGAGGGGACTGGTTCTGGTTAGTTAGCTTCACCATCAGCTGACTGAGGGGACTGGTTCTGGTTAGTTATCTTCACCATCAGCTGACTGAGAGGACTGGTTCTGGTTAGTTATCTTCACCATCAGCTGACTGAGAGGACTGGTTCTGGTTAGTTATCTTCACCATCAGCTGACTGAGAGGACTGGTTCTGGTTAGTTATCTTCACCATCAGCTGACTGAGAGGACTGGTTCTGGTTAGTTATCTTCACCATCAGCTGACTGAGAGGACTGTTTTGTGGGAAAAGTAAGCTGGAGCAGCAGCAAGTATGGCCATGAAGGAGCCTCTGCCATGCTTTCTGTTATGGAGAAGTTGTAGCTTCAGAGCTCAGTTGTGACGGTCAATTCAATGAGAGAAACTGATATGCTCAGGATCTCGAAAGCTGAGACCGTCACAACTGCCAGTGTAAAACACAGGCGCAAGAGTCTAAGCACAGCTAAAATACATATGGTGCTGGAATGGACAGTTGGACTTTAAAAAAGCTGTTACGTCCATTGTTGGTCTTGTTCTGTGTCCATACACCTGTCCAGCGTGGGTTTTGTCTGCAACTTTGTGCATGATACGCCAATGTTAATTCATTAAGTTACTGCAGTTGTAGGCCTTATATGCCTGCCATTTTATTAAATAATCAATTTTCATGAGCTTGAAATATTCTATATTATTATCACTAAGGGCCTGGGCATTTATTCTGTTTTTGAGCAATTTTTCCAATAGAAATGTATTAAATTCCACTATTTAAATCTTTAAATGCCGTTTTCTCAAAATGAGTTTTTTGTCATTCTCCAGTATAAACATCTCAGCCTATGTAGCACCTATGTACACCAAACTTTCCAGTTATACACTTAGTAGTATTCTGAAGATATTTACAGAGGGATTTGTTAATAAATCATTCCTGCCCTGATTTATGTGAAATTTTAAGCAAAAAAACATGGCGAAAATCGATTTTTTTAAGGCTATGGACAGTATATTTTGATTTCCTAGGTAATGAAAGCAGATATCCTGAAATCCCTCTGTAATTTTGTTTTCATCTTGTGTGTAAACAAAATGAAAAAAGAATTTTGCACCTGGCTTTATCATATGTTCAGATCTATCTACCGAAAATATATGCAAAATCGCGCATATTTAATGAGAAAATGCCTAATTTGCATAATTAAACATACACATTTCAAAAACTTGTAATACATTTTTTTTTATATACTTGTGTAAGTAATCAACTGAGGAAGTTTCATGGAGATATCTATTATTTAAAAATTTTAGCCTATTCACCTGTAGTGTCTCGCCTTAATACTGGACTTTTAAATGATAACTCTTTTAAAGAGGGGTTTGAGTGTGTGTGGGGTATACACCAAAGCCTAAAGTCCAGTTTCCCATCATGCAGCAGTGGTGGGATATTGGGAAGGTTCAGGTGAAACTTTTTTGTCAGCAATATACTCGCAATGTCACCAAGCACATTACCGAGATTGAAGTAGTGGAATTACAGGATGTGGTGGATTCCACAGGAAATCAAGGGCATGTTGAAGCTCTTAAAGTCAAAAAGGCTGCTTTAGCCAACCTGTGCTCTGCAGATGGAGGCACGATCACGGGAACCCCTGAGATCAGGAGATATGCCACCTCGTTCTAAAAGACCTGTTCAGAGAGGAGTACGCGGAAGACGTTGAGTCAGCTGCTTCTTTCTATGATGGCCTTCCTCAGGTGGGTGCTGCCAACAACACGGTGCTGGAAGATCAACTGTCCCTGAATGAACTGTATGTTGCTCTGATGAGTCTGGGGAACGGTAAGGCACCGGGCATCGAGCGGCTGCCTGTAGATTTTTACAAGACCTTCTGGCCCGTGATTGGAGGAGATCTGTTGGAGGTGTTCCAGGACAGCTTGAGCAGAGGACGTCTGCCGCTGAGCTGCAGAAGGGCGGTCATCACCCTGCTCCCGAAGAAAGGAGATTTGCAGGACATAAAGAACTGGAGACCTGTTTCTCTGCTGTGTGGGGACTACAAGATCCTGTCCAAAGCTCTCGCTTCTCGGCTTCGGGAGGTGATGAGTGAAGTGGTTCATGTCGACCAGACCTACTGTGTGCCCGGC
>NC_050193.1:2202617-2225117 GCF_008315115.2 Sander lucioperca | reverse complement strand
TTAAACAGTTAAAAAATACTGTACTGGACTGGTTCACATGATAATGTTAACTGTTATGTTCAGCTAAGGCAGTTTTTCAGTAACTGGGTTCTCCCAGTTTTAGGAGATGTCAGTGAACATTTTCTGCCTGTTAAGTGAATGCGCTATGCCTGTTAGTGAGTGTGTGATTTGCCTAGAAACCTGTCAGTCAGCAGCTATACTTGTGATTGGAGGAGAGTTATGGGGGAGGGGCATTAAGGTTCCGTGCCAGTGTTACCGGCAGGTAAAGAGAGCGGAGCTCGTTCTCTTAATACATCCATGACAGAGCAAATGAGAGACGCAAGCGAGTCAAGCCTTGTTGTGCACCAGCAATAACACTGGCCTTAGGACTCCTAAAGGACAGGAATTACTGTTATTATAAATACTAGATTATAGAAGATATATTGACATCCCCGGCGGGAGACTTAACTACAATTAGCCACAAGTTAGCTGACGTGTGCTAACCATGGATGTATTAAGAGAACAGTTCTAATCTCTGCCAAAACAGCACAGCTTAGGCCTACATTTAAAGTTAACACTAAACCAGCCCGCTTCTACGTGAAAAACAAATGGCAGAGATAAACAGACTTACTTAGATTTGGAGGTTCCAGGTGAACTTGTGGAAGCCTTTGCAGATATGTGGTTATAACATGGATCTGTGAGGATTCCTGTGGAGCTGCGGTCTCTCCCAGTAGTCTATGCAAATTACCTGTAAACCACGCCCTCTTTGTCCCTCCCCTCAGGCCCCTCCTCTCTACGCCAAAACAGTGACAGAAAGTTGAAAGTGAAAACCAGTGACATTGTAAAAATCCTGACAGCGTAAAAAAAAAAAAACTGTCACTGAAAAAAGACAGACATCAAGAAAAAATGTAGATTGAAATTGAAAAACCTATCATAATGCAAACAAATGTCAAAGTGAAATAAAATAATAGCATTGTGAGATTATTACGTTTTGATGTTTGTGTTTTTATATTTTTTATAATATATATTTTTTTACATTTTTCAGTGCCAATACTTGTTGTTTCAATGCCAATTTTTATTTTCAATACCACAGGTTACTGTCACTGTTCTAGCTCCATACACTGCAGCCAGGCTTAACTATACGTTTATTTAACGTTTTGTATTGGCCTATTTCTATAGACATGGGGTTACATGTTTGTTGAACCACAGAAAAGGCAAATGAACATTATCTCAAGTGCTGACTGATTAACCAAAATGAAGTTCCCAAGCAGACAGAACAATACAAATAGGAGTGTCATCTGTAAGGTTTATAGGGTATACGTACAGTTTAGTGTCCCAAGTTATTGTCCACAAACTGAGTGTCCCAAATGTTGAGGGTCTTTTTTGAGGCAGGTTGCCCTAACCCTAACCCTAACCATAACCCAAACACCTGTTAAACAGGTGGTTTAGCAGGTTCATAATTAAAGACATTGTATGGGGGAATTTGGGACACTAAACTGCACATTTAGCTACCGGATTTTAGATTGTTTTATGAAGAACAATCTTTAGTTGTTTAAACACAAAAGATCTAGAGTCACAATCCATAAACTCCTCAAATGCATTAAACATGCAGAAGTGTGTTCAGAGAGCACTTTGTGACTGTGAAATCATAAGGTTTATAAAGTATACACTATGATATTGACATAAACATCTGCAGCATGAGAAGCAAAAAAGAAAAATAGATTGTGACTTGTTTCTGAAAGTCCTGTTGTGTCTAAATAACGGTTGAAAAGAAGGTGGATGTTCAGGCTCTGTGTTTGTACTTCTGTCTGCAGCAGAGTTTTATCTCTGGGCGTTAACCTGCAGCTCAGTTCCTGTCAGTCATGTGACTTCTTGTAAATCAGCAGCTGCAGACAGAGTCCTGCATAGACTCACATTATCTGCACTCAAAAGCCCAAACCCTCATTATAGCAATATCATTTATTTATAATTTATAAACCAAATACAGGCTTATATGATCCTATCTTAATTAAAAAAAGTATGAAACAATATTGTGCTGTCCTGGGAGACAATTGTTTGTTTCCCAGGATGGTGAAGAAATGTCCTGCCCTACTCTGTCTCTGATTGGATGGGTTAGGTTTAGGCATGAGGAGTGGGATTGGTTAGGGTTAGGGTAAACACCAGGGTTAGCCAATCAGACGCAGAGTAAGGCCAAGTGGGGCGGGACATGCCTTTGCCATCCTAGAGAAACATACTCGTGTCCCAGAGGAGTAGGTGAAGGTTTCTCAAACTTCAGACCAAGGACCACTTACCCAATAAAAAAACCTTAGGGACCACCTAACTGCCAAAATATCCCCCAAAACAACAGGCTTCCTACTTCACCAGTCAGTTATATTTGATATTACAATAAGTTATATTTAAAATGACATACATACAAAACCTTACTCTACTCTGCTTCATTGCTGAAGTCCGTCAACACAGACTAAACAGCTGATTCAAAGTTTGAATTAACATACAACTTTATTTAATATTGAGAACTACATAAGCATCTAAAAGCAACAGAAATTCTGAGGCCATAAAATAAGTCAACTAAACAGAACCAAACTCAGGCTATGAACTGAAAGGAGAACATGGTAGAACAGAACTGATCAGAACATAATTTGGTAAAACAATGTAATAATGGTACATGAATTATCATGAATTCATGCATGACTTCGTGATCATAACACTATAATTCATCACAACATATGTACACTGCTGTGACTGGTCCAGGTCAATACTTTATTTCAAGAGCCACCAACATGATGATGTAATGAAGAAGTTATGTTTAGTTAATCATGATTATAACACTATAATTCATTAGAATATATGTACACTGCTGTGACTGGACAGTCTTTTGTTTGGAATTCATGATAATTCATGTACCATTATTATAAAGTGTTACCCATATTTTAAACAAACTACCATCTAAACTTACCAATAAAACATAACAGGAGTCTCTCAGAGTATTTTAACAATTCACCAAAACAAAAGTACAAAAAAAACGAATATATTCTAAAGAAATAAACCGTTTGGCCTGTTATATCACCTAAAATCAATCACAGTAATTGTCTTAAAAGATATTCAGTTTCCTGTTTCAGAGGAGAAAAGAAACTAGAACATATTCACATTCAACAAGCTGACATCACACAAGTTTACCTGTTTAATCATAAAAAAATTACTCAAACTGATTCATAGTTGAAGATTAATTTAATAGCTGACAACTAATCTAAATAATCTTAGAAGCTCTACAACTGACATACATATTTTGAAGAAGCAAAGTCAAAGAAAGTGATATTTAATGAGATTGTTGGTATCTTAGCTGCTTTGGATTGTCAGGTTAGTCTGGTAGAGAAAGTGACATTAATTCACCTTTAATTGTCCTGCAATAGGAGTCGCAAACAACAGTCCTGTTGCATGCTTCTGTTTTTCTATTGGCTGACTCAGAGTCAGCTGTTATAAAAGGTAATACACACACACAGACACACAAACACAGACACACACGCACACAATATCATCCTGTGCTTTTCTTCTTCTTCCTGTTTCTTCCTGAGCTTTACTTCTTCTTTCTGTTTCCTCCTGAGCTTTTCTTCTTCTTCCTGTTTCCTCCTGAGCTTTTCTTCTTCTCCCTGTTTCTTCCTGAGCTTTTCTTCTTCTTCCTGTTTCCTCCTGAGCTTTTCTTCTTCTTCCTGTGTCCTCCTGAGCTTTTCTTCTTCTTCCTGTTTCCTCCTGAGCTTTTCTTCTTCTTCCTGTTTCCTCCTGAGCTTTACTTCTTCCTGTTTCCTCCTGAGCTTTTCTTCTTCTTCCTGTTTCCTCCTGATCTTTTCTTCTTCTTCCTGTTTCCTCCTGAGCTTTACTTCTTCTTCCTGTTTCCTCCTGAGCTTTACTTCTTCCTGTTTCCTCCTGAGCTTTTCTTCTTCTTCCTGTTTCTTTCTGAGCTTTTCTTCTTCTTCCTGTTTCTTTCTGAGCTTTTCTTCTTCTTCCTTTTTCCTCCTGAGCCTTTCTTCTTCCTGTTTCTTCCTGATCTTTTCTTCTTCTTCCTGTTTCCTCCTGAGCTTTTCTTCTTCTTCCTGTTTCCTCCTGAGCTTTTCTTCTTCTTGTTTCTTCCTGAGCTTTTCTTCTTCTTCTTCCTGTTTCCTCCTGAGCTTTTCTTCTTCTTCCTGTTTCCTGCTGAGCTTTACTTCTTCTTCCTGTTTCCTCCTGAGCTTTACTTCTTCTTCCTGTTTCCTCCTGAGCTTTTCTTCTTCCTGTTTCCTCCTGAGCTTTTCTTCTTCCTGTTTCTTCCTGAGCTTTTCTTCTTCTTCCTGTTTCTTCCTGAGCTTTTCTTCTTCTTCCTTTTTCCTCCTGAGCTTTTCTTCTTCCTGTGTCCTCCTGAGCTTTTCTTCTTCCTGTTTCCTCCTGAGCTTTTCTTCTTCTTCTTCCTGTTTCCTCCTGAGCTTTTCTTCTTCTTCCTGTTTCCTCCTGAGCTTTTCTTCTTCTTGTTTCTTCCTGAGCTTTTCTTCTTCTTCTTCCTGTTTCCTCCTGAGCTTTTCTTCTTCTTCCTGTTTCCTGCTGAGCTTTACTTCTTCTTCCTGTTTCCTCCTGAGCTTTACTTCTTCTTCCTGTTTCCTCCTGAGCTTTTCTTCTTCTTGTTTCTTCCTGAGCTTTTCTTCTTCTTCTTCCTGTTTCCTCCTGAGCTTTTCTTCTTCTTCCTGTTTCCTGCTGAGCTTTACTTCTTCTTCCTGTTTCCTCCTGAGCTTTACTTCTTCTTCCTGTTTCCTCCTGAGCTTTTCTTCTTCCTGTTTCCTCCTGAGCTTTTCTTCTTCCTGTTTCTTCCTGAGCTTTTCTTCTTCTTCCTGTTTCTTCCTGAGCTTTTCTTCTTCTTCCTTTTTCCTCCTGAGCTTTTCTTCTTCCTGTGTCCTCCTGAGCTTTTCTTCTTCCTGTTTCCTCCTGAGCTTTTCTTCTTCTTCTTCCTGTTTCCTCCTGAGCTTTTCTTCTTCTTCCTGTTTCCTCCTGAGCTTTTCTTCTTCCTGTTTCTTCCTGAGCTTTTCTTCTTCTTCCTGTTTCTTCCTGAGCTTTTCTTCTTCTTCCTTTTTCTTCCAGAGCTTTTCTTCTTCTTCCTGTTTCCTCCTGAGCTTTTCTTCTTCCTGTTTCTTACTGAGCTTTTCTTCTTCTTCCTGTTTCTTCCTGAGCTTTTCTTCTTCTTCCTTTTTCTTCCTGAGCTTTTCTTCTTCTTCCTGTTTCCTCCTGAGCTTTTCTTCTTCTTCCTGTTTCCTCCTGAGCTTTTCTTCTTCTTCCCGTTTCCTCCTGAGCTTTTCTTCTTCTTCCTTTTTCCTCCTGAGCTTTTCTTCTTCCTGTGTCCTCCTGAGCTTTTCTTCTTCCTGTTTCCTCCTGAGCTTTTCTTCTTCTTCTTCCTGTTTCCTCCTGAGCTTTTCTTCTTCTTCCTGTTTCCTCCTGAGCTTTTCTTCTTCCTGTTTCTTCCTGAGCTTTTCTTCTTCTTCCTGTTTCTTCCTGAGCTTTTCTTCTTCTTCCTTTTTCTTCCTGAGCTTTTCTTCTTCTTCCTGTTTCCTCCTGAGCTTTTCTTCTTCCTGTTTCTTCCTGAGCTTTTCTTCTTCTTCCTGTTTCTTCCTGAGCTTTTCTTCTTCTTCCTTTTTCTTCCTGAGCTTTTCTTCTTCTTCCTGTTTCCTCCTGAGCTTTTCTTCTTCTTCTTGTTTCTTCCTGAGCTTTTCTTCTTCTTCTTCCTGTTTCTTCCTGAGCTTTTCTTCTTCTTCCTGTTTCCTCCTGAGCTTTTCTTCTTCTTCCTGTTTCCTCCTGAGCTTTTCTTCTTCTTCCTGTTTCCTCCTGATCGTTTCTTCTTCTTCCTGTTTCCTCCTGAGCTTTTCTTCTTCTTCCTGTTTCCTCCTGAGCTTTTCTTCTTCCTGTTTCTTCCTGAGCTTTTCATCTTCTTCCTGTTTCCTCCTGAGCTTTTCTTCTTCCTGTTTCCTCCTGAGCTTTTCTTCTTCCTGTTTCTTCCTGAGCTTTTCTTCTTCCTGTTTCCTCCTGAGCTTTTCTTCTTCCTGTTTCCTCCTGAGCTTTTCTTCTTCCTGTTTCTTCCTGAGCTTTTCTTCTTCCTGTTTCTTTCTGAGCTTTTCTTCTTCTTCCTTTTTCCTCCTGAGCCTTTCTTCTTCCTGTTTCTTCCTGATCTTTTCTTCTTCTTCCTGTTTCCTCCTGAGCTTTACTTCTTCTTCCTGTTTCCTCCTGAGCTTTTCTTCTTCCTGTTTCTTCCTGAGCTTTTCTTCTTCTTCCTGTTTCCTCCTGAGCTTTTCTTCTTCCTGTTTCCTCCTGATCGTTTCTTCTTCTTCCTGTTTCCTCTTGAGCTTTTCTTCTTCTTCCTGTTTCCTCCTGAGCTTTTCTTCTTCCTGTTTCTTCCTGAGCTTTTCATCTTCTTCCTGTTTCTTCCTGAGCTTTTCTTCTTCTTCCTGTTTCCTGCTGAGCTTTACTTCTTCTTCCTGTTTCCTCCTGAGCTTTACTTCTTCTTCCTGTTTCCTCCTGAGCTTTTCTTCTTCCTGTTTCCTCCTGAGCTTTTCTTCTTCCTGTTTCTTCCTGAGCTTTTCTTCTTCTTCCTGTTTCTTCCTGAGCTTTTCTTCTTCTTCCTTTTTCCTCCTGAGCTTTTCTTCTTCCTGTGTCCTCCTGAGCTTTTCTTCTTCCTGTTTCCTCCTGAGCTTTTCTTCTTCTTCCTGTTTCCTCCTGAGCTTTTCTTCTTCTTCCTGTTTCCTCCTGATCGTTTCTTCTTCTTCCTGTTTCCTCCTGAGCTTTTCTTCTTCTTCCTGTTTCCTCCTGAGCTTTTCTTCTTCCTGTTTCCTCCTGAGCTTTTCTTTTTCTTCCAGTTTCTTTAACATCATCCTGTGAATAAAATAAGTGAATCTACAGTTACTATCATTCAAGAAACCCCAACAACGACAATGGCCAGCAATCTAATTTTTACATAAAATGAGATTTCTGTAAAACTATTAAGTAATAATCAAACTGTTTCTAATGTATGTCTGCTGGACAGAATGGTGTTCAAAACATGGTCTTTTGTAGTTTTACCTCAGGTAAGGGTATCTGACAATCTAAAGCCCCTCTTGAGGATTTGTCCCCCCCCTGGGTAATAGGTGGCATGTTGCTGGAGTGTTTGGGGTTGATAGGTGCTCTGGGTCTAATGTTGATTTAGCTTTAAACTTGCTTCACACAGGTCATCTACATGATCAGTCTGTTCCAACTTAAAGCTCCATGGATGGCCATATATTGTTATTTATTTATAACTGATTATAACATAGTCAAGTGTTCTGGGGTGGAAAAAAAACAGGGGGGACAGAAAACTTCATACTTCATGTCATCAAACTGTCCTCTCAGTGTCTGGGTCATCATTAGAATAGCATCAGCTGTATCTCTCAGTGATTGGCTCGCTTCAGTCACATGATTCTTCTTGATCTGCTCTTTGCAGTTGTCAATCGCATCAGAAAGTGCAAACCCCATTCCAACAGCTCCTCCCACAACCTGATCATGAATATGGAATAATACATGATTAATGTTCAATATTATCAGACTGTCAGCTCTGAGGAAAATACATGAACACATAATACATGAACATTTATATAAACGGTCAATACAGTAAATCTGTAATTGTCAATCAGGAAAACAAAATTATAATATACTTGTAATATATTTTTGTGTGATTTACTGCGTAGCAATGTAACAATAGATGATGTATATTCTTACCATGGCTCCTCCTTTAATGGCTGCTTTAGATGCAGTTGGAGACACTTGTTTGATGAGTTTCTTCACTCCTTTAGCAATCAAAGGTGACAACTTTTCTCCACTAAATTTAAGTGTGAACATTCCCATAATATCAATAAATCCATCAATCAATGCAGGATTACTGAGGATGTCCTTGAACCCCTGTCCTGCACCTGCTTTGTGGAAATTGATCAGCCCCTGGATTAAACTCTGTCTAGCCATGGCTCCCAGGATTTCAGCCATGACATATTGGTCCAGTTTATTTGGGTCAGAGATGGTATACTCTTTCTTCCCCTCCTCTTTCAGTTGCTGGAACAGTTTCTGGATTATTTCTGCAATTTCGTTGCTCTTCTGTTCTATGTTCTGCGCCTCTTTCAGGGTGTTGCTGGATAAGAAGTGCTCCGTGAGGTTTTTTTTAGTAGCCAAAGATACAGCAGCTCCTAAACCTGAAGACGCTGCTCCAAATATTAAAAATGGAACAGCTAGTCCAGTGGTCAACACAGTGACCACAGTGGACTTAGTGGCCATGCCGGCCCCGATCAGACATGCAGCTCCTGCCACTGCCACTGTGCTGCCAACACGTTCACTGGCGTTGAATTTCTCTCTGAGTGACTCCAGCTCCTGGGCCAGTTTCTTCAGCTGCTTGGCACAGCTCTCCCTCTGCTCGATCCAGCAGAACATCTGCTTCAGCAGCTGGTCAGCGGTGGTCATGATGGAGGTCTCTGTGTCTTCCTGATCCTTGCACCAGAGAGCAGAAAACTGCAGCTGAGAGATCAAGTCTGAAAGAACAAAGTCAGAGTTTAACTAATACATCACCATGAAGAAAGAACATGAAAATACATGTTACAGCACCCAGTGGACCATATTCTAGGGTCAAGAATGAATTTTCACACCCAACCTTTTTTTAAAGTGTAAACATTCTGTAAAGCAATTCTTGTTTAACTATTTCATAAACTATAACACTATAAAATATTTAAGTTTCTGCGCTCAACAAGTTCAACAAGGTTGTTTCCTTCAAACAACCTTGTTTCCACAGCCTACACGTAGCACGTCATAAGGCTTGGGTGCCAACATCAGTGAAAGGTGTACAATCACAAAGACATTTAAAAGAGGTCACTCCAGCAGCATTGTCACACCTGTCAAGAGTTTATTTTTAGTCATTTTTATTGAGCTTTAATTAATTAATTTATTTATTTCTATAGACATGGGGTTACATTTTGGTTGAGCCACAGAAAAGGCAAATGAACGTTATCTAAAGTGCTGACTGATTAACCAAAAATAAAATTCCAAGCCGACAGAAAAGTACAAATAGGAGTGTCATCTGTAAGGATTTTAGACTGTTTTATGAAGAACAATCTTTAGTTGTTTAAACACAAAAGATCTAGAGTCACAATCCATAAACTCCTCCAATGCATTAAACATGCAGAAGTGTGTTCAGAGAGCACTTTGTGACTGTGAAATCATAAGGTTTATAAAGTATACACTATGATATTGACATAAACATCTGCAGCATGAGAAGCAAAAAAGAAAAATAGATTGTGACTTGTTTCTGAAAGTCCCGTTGTGTCTAAATAACGGTTGAAAAGAAGGCAGATGTTCAGGCTCTGTGTTTGTACTTCTGTCTGCAGCAGAGTTTTATCTCTGGGCGTTAACCTGCAGCTCAGTTCCTGTCAGTCATGTGACTTCTTGTAAATCAGCAGCTGCAGACGGAGTCCTGCATAGACTCACATTATCTGCACTCAAAAGCCCAAACCCACATTATAGCAATATCATTTATTTATAATTTATAAACCAAATACAGGCTCATATGATCCTATCTTAATTAAAAAAGTATGAAACAATATTGTGCTGTCCTGGGAGCCAATTGTTTGTTTCCCAGGATGGTGAAGAAATGTCCTGCCCTACTCTGTCTCTGTCTCTGATTGGATGGGTTAGGTTTAGGCATGAGGAGTGGGATTGGTTAAGGTTAGGGTAAACCCCAGGGTTAGCCAATCAGACGCAGAGTAAGGCCAAGTGGGGCGGGACATGCCTTCGCCATCCTAGAGAAACATACTCGCGTCCCAGAGGAGTAGGTGAAGGTTTCTCAAACTTCAGACCAAGGACCACTTACCCAATAAAAAAACCTTACGGACCACCTAACTGCCAAAATATCCCCCAAAACAACAGGCCTCCTACTTCACCAGTCAGTTATATTTGATATTACAATAAGTTATATTAAAAATGACATACATACAAAACCTTACTCTACTCTGCTTCATTGCTGAAGTCCGTCAACACAGACTAAACAGCTGATTCAAAGTTTGAATTAACATACAACTTTATTTAATATTGAGAACTACATAAGCATCTAAAAGCAACAGAAGTTCTGAGGCCATAAAAGAAGTCAACTAAACAGAACCAAACTCAGGCTATGAACTGAAAGGAGAACATGGTAGAACAGAACTGATCAGAACATAATTTAAACAAAGTTTAAATTTACGAATTAAACATAACAGGAGTCTCGCAGAGTATTTTAACAATTCACCAAAATGAAAGTACGAAAAAACGAGTATATTCTAAAGAAATAAACAGTTCGGCCTGTTATATTGCCTAAAATAAATCACAGTAATTGTCTTAAATGTAAAATAAATGTCTTGTTTTGTCCACAACTCAAAGATATTCCGTTTCCTGTCCCAGAGGAGAGAAGAAACTAGAACATATTCACATTTAACAAGCTGATATCACACAAGTTTACCTGTTTTTACATAAAAAAATGACTCAAACTGATTAATAGTTGAAGATTAATGTAATAGTTGACAACTAATATAAATAATCTTAGAAGCTCTACAACTGACATTTTGAAGAAGCAAAGTCAAAGAAAGTGATATTTAATGAGATTTTGTTTGTTTGTATCTTACCTGCTTTGGATTGTCAGGTTAGTCTGGTAGAGAAAGTAGGCTCGTTGGAAAAGAAAAAATCTGCCGTGTTTACTGCAGCCTTCAGGCTGAACAGGAAGTCACAGAAACACTCCCATCCTGTTAGGTCCGATTCCAATTTAATCAAATGTTATCAGACCCAAATATCAGCTTTTACACAGTCTCCAGCAGTTTTTTATTAAGACAGAGTAGCTCTCAAAATGCTTTACATGTGATCTGTTGCTGATGTTAATAATAACAGACTGGAGATGATCTGTTGCTGATGTTAATAATAACAGACTGGAGATGATCTGTTGCTGATGTTAATAATAACAGACTGTAGATGATCTGTTGCTGATGTTAATAATAACAGACTGTAGATGATCTGTTACTGATGTTAATAATAACAGACTGTAGATGATCTGTAATCTGAACAGATTTATGGTCTGTCTCAAATTGTACAGTTCTGTACTTATACTAGCTATTTGAGTACACTCACTCACTCGTCGAAGTGTGGTCAATGCAGTGCACCACGATTACCTGGATGGTGCACTCATAACGGTCAAAAAGTTGAGTGATGGACACTTTCCACACTCAACGGTTGCCATCTTGGCTACGTAGCGGAAGGGGCGGAGCTAACGAAAGTTGAAAAATTTCTGATAATGGCGGCCGAGTACTCGACAGCGAGACCCACAGAGCATTACAAATGTAAGTTGAACATTAGTCATTTTGCTATACTTGTATAACATATAAGCCACCAGTTTATGTATATTTAGGTAATTTTGCAGTCGGTGATGATTTTTGTACCGCGAATTATAACGTTAATACGTACCGTAATTTGCTCCACGGCATCCACTCCAAAACGGAGGCAAGTGGATGTCGCAGAGGCCCTGAAAGAATTGCAAGAAAATGAGCTGTTGTATGAGCAGGAGATGAAGAAGATGGAGGAGAAGGCAAGAGAGAGAGAGGTAGCAAGAGATGAAAGAGAGGAGAGGCGACACCGTGAGGCAGTGGAGAGAGAGGAACGGCGTTTTGCAGAGATGAGGGAGAGGGAGGAGAGGAGAGACAATGAGATGAGGGAGAGGGAGGAGAGGAGAGACAATGAGATGAGGGAGAGGGAGGAGAGGAGAGACAGGTAGGAAGCCATGAGGGAGTTGCGCTTCCTGTATTTGTTGGAAAAACTTGTAAATAAACAAATAATAACCATATGATCTGTCTATTATTACTGTACTCTGAAAGTGTGATGGTTACCCTCTGTGATATTGACATATATATATATATGTCAATATCACAGATATATATATATATATATATATATATATATATATATATATATATATATATATATATATATATATATAGGGTATATAGGGTGTGTGATGAACAGTGGCAATAATAGTCACAATAAAGATAATGGAAAAGTGACTAGAATCAGGACCACGGTGTCAGCTGCAGTCATGATTTAGGTGCCACCCTAATCCAAGGAAATATGCTGGGCTGAAAAAAAAACATAAGGACTCCGGGGAGTAAGCTGCCCAGAGCTAAGTTAGTAACATGCATTTCTGGGATTGCTTAAATGTTTTTTGAACTGATTATTGAACTGATTAACAAGAACATCATAAAATTTCACAAAAGAACAGCAGAACAACAATAAATTTCTAATATTTAAATTGCATAATCATGGTCCGGTACAACACACGTGATTGCCATCCTGTGCCTGTCCTCTGCTCCACAGATAGCGCCTTGAGGGGCTGGTTGTGGATAGTCCCCTGCTTCTCCCTCCACATAATTTTCTGCCTCCAACAGGTCCCCATTGCTCAGGCAGATGTTATGAAGGACCGTGCAGCAGGCAATGACCTCCGGGACATAGAGAACATCCACCTCCAGCGCCTTCAAAAATATGGACCTCCATCTGGTCTTCAGGATACCAAAGGCCCTCTCCACAACACACCTTGCTCTAGACAGGTGACCGTTGAAGCGGACCTGGAGTTCGTTATGGAGAGGCTGCCTGTAGGGAGTCATGAGGGCGATGGGTT
Source organism: Sander lucioperca (assembly GCF_008315115.2). NCBI lineage: Eukaryota > Metazoa > Chordata > Actinopteri > Perciformes > Percidae > Sander > Sander lucioperca. The sequence continues at coordinate 2,212,453 of NC_050193.1, read as the reverse complement.
GCCTGAGGCAGGGGTAGCCACCATCCCCAATGATGCAAAAGCCAGGTGGAGGGGAAGCCAATGAACACGTCAATAAACTTGGCTGTGTGGTCACACAGCCTGAAATTGAACAGAATCAGCATCAGCGTCACACGGACGTGGCATCCATCAATGCTGCCAACAACCCTGTTGAAGGCTGCTGACCCGGCCAAACGTGCAAAACCTGCACCAACATGAGGCAAGTCCTCCTGTGATGGAAGGTGAACGACCTGGGGGAGGAGAGAGAGGACTTTCCTGCTGGTCTTGTGGACAGCACGGTGCACAGTGGCCCGGGGCATAGCAAAGGCTCTGGCTACAACACGGTAAGAGGTACCACTGGCTAGCCAAAAGAGGAAGACAAGGGCCTCGATGACAGGTCCCCAGCCATGGTCACACGCCGTGCCGAGGATGACCATCAGACCGTTGAAGGATGCCGTGGAGAGTCTACCCTCATGTCGCTTTCCCCGTCAAAATACTGTGCCAGCAACGGCACCGTGTTGTTGAGCTGGCAGTACTGCCTGGGGTTGGGAGCCTGTGGAACAATTAACACAGCACCATCTTTTAAAATAAAGTTGTATTGAATGTATTTAATGTTATGTGTTATCTTTAGCGTTGTACTTTGCATGACTGTAGCAAGCATACATGAAATGAAACTGTGGTATATTGACATTCTATAACATTCTATACACTTTGTTTTAAGAGTTGGTATAAGGAGGATGCATGAACTTTACTCTACATTTACTAAGAACATCTGGAAATTGTCAACATGAGCAGAGGTCCCCCCAAGACAGAAGAGACCTTTTTTGGAGTTGTGCCAGATAACAGGCATGGATTGGTCAGTTCTGTGGTCGAATCATATACTCACACATATCACGTCCTATGTTGATGTGTGCATGGAATATATACATTGTTCACACAAAGAAAAGGCAGAACGACTTTTTGGAAGAATTTGGGTTGGTCGTTGTAGTGGAAGTTTTCTTGTTAGCAGCAGGGTGTGTATCAAAAAAACACCAGATATGAAACAAAGACGTTTGAGGGATTAAACCAAAGTTTGGTAGTTGAGAGTTATTTAACATTTGCAAAGCAGAGGGAGAAAACAGTTACAAGTACTCATGGACAATCGAAAGGGTTTCGACCCAGCTAGAAACCATACATCTATATGTAAGAACTCACTATAACCACCCCCCTCCAGGATAAGTCTCTAGCGGCGCGCAGATGAAAAAACACCACAAACAGTCACAATGACTTATACCTTTCCCCTCTGTTCTGCCTCTCTAGTTAGGCCTTAACACATATGTTTCTCTCAGAGGACAGAAGGAGCCACTTCGTTCAAGTGGTTACTGGCCCTTTCCTCCCTTACGGCTAAAGTAAACAGTAGGAACCTGAGTGCCAAAAAGAGAAGGATATCTCAACTAGGCCAGAGTTTATGATGCAGTTGCTTTTCTCTTGGAGTCTCTAAGTCGGTAAAAAATTAAAGATTATTAGGAAATCTGTAAAGGATATAAGAGAAATCTTGATAGAGGATATCAACTATAATGTAAAAAGTAAAAAATTCCTTTAAAATCTCCCTTTGGATTACAAAATCATCCCACAAAATAAATTTTACTTTTAATTCAAACCTGTTACAGAAAATAATAACATAACCTAACTTTATCTGTTCAGATTCACACCTATGATAGGAATAATCACAGAAACAAAGTTTACTTTTTTCGGATTCGCAACCTATGTATGATACAGCTCTATTGCTTCAGATGTTATTCTGTCTTTAAGTACATAAAAAGAAATCATCTTAACAATTAAACAAAGCATATGTCTAAGTAAAAGAATAATTAAAACATGTTAATCAGTTTACACAGTATCAGAAAGCTATTGCTCGGCACAAGTTATCATCTCCAGAAAGACCAAACAAGTTAGATGGACTCAGTGTCCTGCAGAGTACTATACTGAACCATATTTACCAATCAAAATGGATGTAGTGTTAACCATTACCCGAACATTTTCTCGGTGGTACCTGTGGTACCCTGAACACCATCTCCTCTAGACAGGGAGGGGTGAAAGGTCACTAGCTGTTTCCCATGTTCTTTGTTGCAGAGGTTCGTCCTCTAGCACGTACAAACCTAGGAAACAAGTCTTTACAACTGTTTCAGTGTGTGGTGGTGTGTGGGGGGTGGGTGCGTGTGTGTGTGTGTGTGTGTAGTACCTTTCTCCATTTGCATTCAACACCCTGCTTTCCAAAGTCGATCATGTCATCGTTAATTCAAAAAAAAGAAAATATTGTTACCTTAGGGTTTAGTAAATCAACAAGGGTGATTACAGATAGTTATAGAGGACAAAGTACGTACTGTTCCAGCTGTAAACATTTTCTGTTACCGAAATATTTCATAAGGAGATTACCTAAGTAAGAAAGATATCGTAAAGATATGTACTTAAGGTATTAAAAAGCAACATATAGAAAAGTCCTCACAATGTGAAAAACCTGGCATGATCAAAGCAGTTTCTGTCAATCAACTATTGATGAAGGAAACTAATCATTCAGCTGGACTTGTTAGGCATATATATCGTCGGCAGTTTGATGACAATATAAAACATATATTTTCATTTTTAAAAACACATAGGTTTTGTGTACAAAAATTCTAATTCTCCTTAACCAAATAGTCAGATCTCATAGCATCTGTAAGCATTGACTTCCTAAACTCTGCTATTGGAACTTCTTTTGTCTTTTGAAGAAATGAGTCATTCCTGCAAATGACATAATTTGTATTTGAAAAATCAAAATAACTGTTAGGTTATCACCTATATGACATAAGGAAATTTTTTTGGCCACCACTGGGGAAATTCCTAGTGACAGTAGCTCAGAAATTTCCATCACAAAAATATAATATATAGTCTTTGTCAGCTTATTTTTAAATTTCTAATCAACAGCATTTTAAGATTTCGGCAACATCACTTTTGTATGTTAACAATTTTCATCAGCTGTTGGCATTTTTGAAAAAGCATATGTTATCCATTAATAAAAAAATATCATTTAAATAATTCCCTAAGAAAAAGCAAGAAGTAGGACAACTCTAATTAACTTTGAGGTGAAAGTAACTGTTCAATTTAACTCCTATACAAGACCTCAATCGGAAACATATCTAATGCAAAAAGACCATTTAGCTCTCTGGTACCAGCCAGAATTGACCTGGGGGCAACCTCTGGGTTTTTTTTTTGTTTCCTAAACTTTTTCCCAAATGCATTTGAGCAATTCAAGTTTTTATGTTTTTTGTTCGTGTTGCTGAAAGCTCAGAGACAGAGGTCTGCTGCAGACTCCTCCTCTCTGGAAAGGCATCCTGGAACATGAAGCAGTTCTCTCATAGACTGTCACACAGTGGGAACTTTCCCCTTTTCCATATCTCTAAAGCTCTTGGTTTCCTCTAAGTGTTCTGTCTGAATTGTATCCATTATATTACAAAAGGTAAATGAGTAGAGTTATATATTATATTTTTTTACTGTTCAGAAGATTTATCTTTCACTTATATTATATCTATTGTCATGTAAGTTTATCTTAATCCCCTCCTGTATATTTTGCATCATCAAAAAGACAACATTTAAATGATAAATGTTTTTTACTTTCAATGCTATGAGAGTAAATAGTTAAATGAATATGTGCATTACATAGTCTACACTTGAGTGTGTCTCAGTACATTACTCAATTACTGTACATCATTTAAGCATTCACATCAGTATTAAAACAATTTCATTTAGAGTGTTATGTCTTAATAATCTCCGTGTTAAAGTTGTTGATACATGGTTTTAATCATCATGATTTAAAACCATCTCAGGCACTAAACCCTCACCCAACTTTCACAGTTCACCAGAAAACGGATGACAGCAATTGTGCAAAAGACTAGAAAAATACAATTACGGTATTCATTTTCAAACTGGTTTCTAGGAAGTCTTTGAATGGAAGTTGTTTCGTGCCTGATATATACCAAAAATAGTTTTACTGCGGTTTATAGTCGGCTTTACCTAAAAACCACCGTTATTTTTTGTGTCAACTTTTCATCAATCCAATTCCAAATTCGAAAACGTGAAATGGTACTTAAATTATTATCTTGATCTTTTTTCACACCAATCTGAAGACGTACCTAAAAGTAAAAATAATGTTTCTAATATCTAATCCTAATAGTAGTGTGTATTTCAGAATGTGAGTCGTGTGTGTTACTTAAACTTCTCCAATCGTCAGATCGGTGGTCAGATCAAGGGACGGTCTCTCGCTCCCCCCTCTTCTCTAAGTCCATCCTGCGTGGTTGGTGGGGGGGTGAGATGGACACGATGGTTGACACACACGAGGCTCTGTGGTTGGCACAAAACAGAAATCCAAAAAGCATTAATTTGCTTATCAATATATCACTGGGAAACAAAACTTCTGACTCATTTTAGTCATATCAAAATTATAAAACAGCTGTTCCCTCATTCTGGTTTAACTCTATAAACTCCATCAATACAAAATATGTCTGAAAAGGAAAAAACTGTTTTTTGAAACTGTTCTCTTTACCTTAGAATACTCTTAAAGGTGTGTTTTGCAAATAGTGCAAGTCAATCAAACACAACTACATGTCTTGAGAGAGTTGTTAAAATCAAAAAAATTATGTGAACACTTTATTTAGTATTGCTGTGTGTGTGTGTGTGCTATTTGAGTCATGACAAAATCATGATTCAAATAAGCAGCATAATAAATAATCTGTGTAATGGTTTAGCCATTAACACTGGCTGTGTACCACAGCAAAAACCTGGTTTATCAGGCCAAAAAGTTCAAAAAGTATTTTTTTCAGAGAAAAAAAGTGTTTTCAAAGTCAACATCAATAATTTAGTTTCAGACCCATTTGTGATTTAGCCCTCACACACACTCATGTGAGATGACATCCATGAACTGCTTTCAGGATGAATCCATTTAACCTGTATCTTTTCAGCCCTTTCTAATCCGGACAAAAGTGTGGTGTGAAATGATTGTTATTTCTTTTTATCTTCGTTGCACCACAAGTAAAATAACTATTACTATTGGTCGTTCTAACAATTCTTTATGAATCCCAGTTATGGCCTATAGTGTGTAACGTAAGTACTTCTAATTTGAATTCTTTATCCACTTGTGGCTGTTATGGAACCCTATCCCATCTCAACTTTATGACCAAACCTGCTTTAAATCCTTTCTTTTAAACCAAAATTACTCTGTCACTCAGTTTTGTTTTAGCTGGGTCTTATCTTGGGCTGTGTTTTTGTGGTTGTGTGTTGTGTGTGTGTGGTGTTGTGTGTTGTGTCGTGTGTGTGGTGTGGTGTCGTCCTCTGTGGCGCTCTCCAAAGTGTCGCTGTGCAAGAAAGTCGGATTTCGTGGACGTGAGAATGACCATTGAGTGTTCTTAACCGCTCCAATGCGCACTCATAATTCAAAGGCCTATGTATGTGTGTCCCAGCGGCGAGTCTCCCGGTGTCACAGTGTGTGGTCCATCACCAGACTCAACCCCTGCCGCTTTTCCACTGAACACATGTGTAAAGAAAGTACGTTCAGATTTTAGACAGAACAACAGGCTGTATAAAATCGACACCCTTCCTGAGATGTTGTTCTTGTGTTGGGCCCGTGTTCTTCGTAGCATCGCCTTTGTGCCCATTATTTTTGCCTTGTGTCCTGCCTGGCACAAACATTACTGTCAACATTTATAATACGATGGTTCTCCTGTGTGTTTATGGTTTATGGTGTGATGAACTCGATGTAGGTGTACTTCTCATCGGAGACTCTTAAGCATGGCACAAAACCTTCTCCTCAATCGGAGATTTCTTCCTTAAACAAAAACAAAACCAACCGTTGGGGGATTTGTCGCATTGACTTCCGTGTTAGTAGGCCATGATGTTTCTGGGTGCTCTGTTAGTCCAGAACGCAGCTTAATGGCTACAGGTTGACATTTCAATTCACATCACATTGTGGGGATGTCCCGAAGAGTGACGCGGTAGACCTGAGAACGAAGAAAGTGGTGTAACACTCAGTAGATACCTGTCTTTTTGTTTTTTACGTTGCAAACATAAAGATGTGTATTTTGTATGCATAGGTTCACTCAATGTATGTAAACACGTGACTTACAGCATTACACGGTTGTAGGGATGTTCGTAACTCCTCCGTCGATGGAGAAAAAGAAAACGTATTATCAGCAGGGTCAGTCCAGCTCAGTCAAGTAAGTTCCAAGGGTTGTCCTGGTCTGTTCCTCTTCGTTGGAGACAAAAGAGAAACATGAAGATGTGAGGCTTTGAGTTAGAAATTCTGAAAAAAACTTATTTAGTTAGTATCAGTAAGGGACCAGTCGCTGCACCTGTGTGATTGCCTGAGTATGACAAAGACACACTCAAGCGAATCTTTGAATGTTCAAAAACTTGTCCACATAATCTTAGTCGAGGAGTCGAGGCGTGACAAAAGAAATGCAATGTCCTAATTTTGGATTCGCGTTAAGCTCAGCTTACCGGTTGTCACAGATTTGTTTACGCAGGCAGGAGCTTTCACAAGGAGACATGGTACATGTCCCCTTTCATTGGAAACAAGGAGTACGTTTAGGCTGTAAACAAACTGAGACAGCCAGAGTGATTTTTATATGACGCACACCTTAGGCAGGGGGCACAAGATAATCTCCAATTCAAACTAGACATTTTCAATCTCGTCTAACCAGTTTAAGGACACCAGGGAAGGGGGGGGAAAAAAAAAAAAAAAAAGGGGAGAAAATATCAGCATCTTTCCTTCCTAGTCTAATTCAGGATCATTAAGGATCTGGAATATACACAAAGCATCATAAGAATGGTGAACTTTCTAGGATACAGGATCCCACAAAATCATTTCTATAAGGGAGAGAAAAAAAAACTAGTGTTGTACAAGAGGAGCTGTATGAATTGAAAAACTAAAGATTTGTAGAAAAAAACCCAAGACTGTTGTCCTTGAATCCACTAATAATTAATAGGTCCTTCCCTTGTATAATTACCACCCATGGTAGGCAATTTGTATTACACAGCAGATAAATACATATAGGTTGGCAGATCGTTTCTTTTACAATGGTCTGTTATGGTCTAATAATATCGTCATTGTGTAGGGGAGTGTTTTGGTAGCGTGCAAGAAAGCTATATATTCGTTGCAAGCCTGTGTATGTACGGGTGTGTTTAACGTCCTCAGTCGCGGTGAACGTGGTTCCAGCCTCTCAGCACTTCCACCCTCCAATCGCCCGCACCTAGTTTCTCAGACTGCATTACCATGGGGGTCGTGTGTATTTCCTTCGGATTAAGTTCCCTCCTGGGATATGATGAAGTATACAGACACCAATGTCCCTTTCTCTGCAGTTGTGAAAACATGGCCTTTCTTCGCTGCCGGATGTAGTGTTATTATGATATTGTCCTTTTCTCTTCCTCGCCTCTGATCCCTCTTCCCCACGACTCTGAAACAATGTGCCTCTGTTCTCCAGCATCTCTGTCATGGTTTTCAGCAGTCTCAGATGGGCCGCTTCATTTTTTCTTTGTACTTTTCCTCTCCCCCCAATATTTTCTCAGACTGTCTGTTCTTAACAAACCTCAATGAGAAGTCCAGTGACGCGCCGTGGGCTGAGAGGTGGCTCTTTCCTGAGGATGGAACTATAGAGTGGAGTGGACAGTTCTTATGTCAGTGTCTGTCCAGTGTCTGTATCCCGCCCCTTAGCTCTTTCTCCTGTCGATGGTACTTCGACACGGGGAATGTGTAATCCCTGCTTCGGCCTCCTTGTTGTGGAGGGCTGAAGCGCGAGTTGTCCAGCAGTTCTTGCCGTCCTTTCCTCTACATCTCGGCGGGGCGGGGTGGATATTTATGGTTGTGGCGGAAGGCCGTAGAGATGGAATTACCACGGGCACTAGGAAAGAAAGAGGAGATTTGCATCAGTATTTTAATCTTTTTCTATGTATCAAGTGTCATGAATGTCCAAACAGAGTTAATTGTTATGCAATTGTTTTCTCTCTCTGTGCTATCAGCTTCTTTCATCCACACATTAAAGAACATTTATTGTTATTCCCAATGTTTTTAAATATTAAAACCCTTTGTTTCATTTTTTCTTTGCCTTTTGGTTTTCTCTTCTTCTAAATCTAGTTTTGTAGCTTCTTAACTGTGTTGGTACTTAGTGTTCCATTTTTACCAATATGACAAACACTCAGCGTGGACGCCGGTCCATATTTTGCCAAACATGCCGCCACAATGGCCATGATTACTGGCACGGCTTTGAGCTTTCATTTACTCATAAGTACAGAAGTAGTATGACTATTTCCTTACAATGTGAATCAGGTCACCACAAGGCCGGTTCTTTGTCGGCACACATGGTAAAAAATCGGTACAGCCTGCAGGACAAAAACCTTAATCAGTAGTAAAGACAACGTTTCTTAAACTATCTTATTCTCTGCAGTCTGTCTCTAATAGACAGGGACTCCGTGGAGATGTTAGTTATAATTTGTATTTAGGCCTTCTGACTAATTTTAGTAGTTTTCTTCTTCTAATCTCGATCAGCCCGAACTGCTGTCTCTGGTATTGACATGGCCAACGGCTGTATCAGAGAATTGATCAGGAGATTGCCCGTTCCCATCGCGAAAGAGAATGTCACTGTAAGTCATAACTTACACTGCTGGTAATGTTGCTTTTAAAGGACAACCCCAAAAACAAAATCAAAAGAAGACAAACACAAGGGTAACAAAATTACTCAAGTTTCACATTGTCGCCAGGGATTTGTTTCATTTATGCTACTTAAATAATAATGATTTCGCACATTTTCATTACTTAATTTGGTTAGCAATTGTTGCATTGGTTAGAATGTATGTTCAACATTTGAATTCACAATCATCTGGCATGTTAATCAGAATTTGGACTCTTACCCGTGCTGCTTGAACAATTTACTTCCTGAGTTTCGCTTTTAGATCGGAGTCGGAAACACAGATCAAGAAGTTTCTCACGTGGTCCTGACCCACCCTTGCATCTTATGAAATCCCTTTTGCAAGGTTAAGCCGGCTCATGACGGCAAGGCGATCATTTTTTTACTCTCCTGACGCGTCACTCGCCAGTCAGCGACCCACCGGAGTTCTTTTCGGGGTTATCTCATCACAATCCAGCCCTCACAGCCAACGCCAATTGTAGTGGAGTTTGATTGTAAGGCACGCCGGAGAGTGTATCAAAAAACCCCAGATGAAACAAACTACGGACGGAATTTGAGGATTAATTAAAACCAGAAGTTTGGTCTATGGGATAAATTTACATTTGCAAAATGCAGAGAGAGGGAAAGGGGGAAAACAGTTTCACAAGTACTCATGGCACATCTTGAAAAGGGTCTTCTAGACCAGCATAGAAAACAGCCAATACATCATATATAAAGTGAAGAAGAACTCACTTTAAACCACCCCCCTCCAGGATAACGAGCTCGCTGCGTACGCTAGATGAAGCAAAGTGACATCCACAAACGAGTCCACAATGAGGATTGTTATCCCTTATCCCCGGTCCTGTTTCCGTCTTCTGACGTAGGCTCTAATGACATCTGTTAAAGCAAGAGACAGAATGTGAGTATACTAGTTCAAACGTTATAGGCACCAGCCCTGGTAGCCATTATCTGCTAAAGGAAATCAGTAGAACGCTTCTGAGTTCAAAGAAGAGAAAGGGTACTTCTCAATAGGCACCAGGTTTGATGATGCCAGTTTGCTCTCTCTTGGACGTCCTCGTTAAGTTCTTAACCAAATCAAGATATTAGGAACTCTGGGGAGAGAGTATATAAGCAGACTGTTGTGTATAACGATATCAAACTATAATGTTA